>NC_067473.1:33074457-33374874 GCF_947179515.1 Apodemus sylvaticus | reverse complement strand
ATGGAGATAACCCTAGAGATGGACAACTTAGGAAAGAAATCAAGAGGTACAGATGCAAGCATCAACAACTGAACAAAAGAGATAGAAGAGAGAATTGTGGGCATAGAAAATACTGTAGAAAATATTGACATATCAAAGAAAATGCAAAATATAAAAAGCTCCTAACCAAAACTTTCCAGGATATTAAAGACACAATGAAAAGCTCAAGCCTAAGAATATGAGGAATGAAAGAGGGTAAAGAATCTTAACTCAGAGGGCCAAAAACCATATTCAACAAAATCATAGAAGAAAATTTCCCTCACCTAAAGAATGAGGTACAAGAAGAAACAGAGAAGTTGCCCCTTGTTCTGGAAAGACTCAGTGAAGCAGTATTCGGCAAAACCAGAACGGGGAAGTGGGAAGGGGTGGGTGGGAGGACAGGGGGAGAGAAGGGGGCTTACGGGACTTTCGGGGAGTAGGGGGCTAGAAAAGGGGAAATCATTTGAAATGTAAATAAAAATTATATCGAATAAAAAAAAGGAAGAAAATTTCCCTCACCTAAAGAAAGAGATAACCATGAATGTACATGAAGCCTAAAGAAATCTAAATAGATTAGACAAAAACAAATCCTGTCATAACATAATAATCAAAACACTAAATGCACAGAGCAAAGAAAGAATAATAACTGTAAGAGGAAAAGGCCAAGTAACATATAAATGCAGACCTGTAAGAACTACACCAGACTTCTCAATAGAGACTCCAAAGGCCAGAAGATCCTGAACAGATGCCACCAAGACCCTAAGAGAACACAAATGCTGGCCCAGGATACTATACCCAGGAAAACCCTAGATCAGCATAGATGGAGAAACCAAAATATTCCATGTCAAAAGGAAATTTAATCAAGATCTTTCTACTAATCCAGCCCTACAGAGGATACTGGAATGAAATCTCCAATACAAGAAGAGAAAATACAAGAAATTAACCCAATTTTCTATACCCAAGAAAATACAAGAAATTAAACATTTCACCACAAACTGAAAAGGAAAGAATCATAAACATATTGAGGTACTTCCAACAATAAAAGTAACAGAAACTAACAATCATCTATCTTTAATAACTCACAACATCAATGGTCTCCATTCTGCAATAAAAAAGACACAGGTTAAGACTGGATATATAAAAAGGATGTAACATTTTGCTTCATACAAGAACTACATACCTCACAGACAAAGACAGATACTACTTCAGAGGAAAATGCTGGAAAAAAGTTATACAAGAAAATGGTCCCAAGAAACAAAGTGGAGCTGCCATTCTAATAGCCAATAAAATATACTTTTCAACCAAAAGTTATCAAATGAGATGGGGATAGACACTTCATATTCACCAAAGGAAAATTTCATCAAAAGAAAGTATTAATTTTGATCATCTATGCCCCAGTTGCAAGGGTACCCTCATTCTTAAAAGAAACTGTACTAAAGCTAAAAATACATATTGAACCTCATGCAATAATAGTGGAAGACTTCAATATCTGATTCTGACCAATGGACAAGTCACTGAAACTGAAACTCAACAAAGACACAGTGAAACTAACAGAAGTTGTGAACCAAATAGATTTAACAGATATCTATAGAACATTTCATACCAAAATATGAGAACACAGCTTCTTCAAAATTGACCATAAAATCAGACATTTTAAAAGTCTCAACAAATATAAGAACATTGAAATAATCCCAAGCATCCTATCAGATTACCATATCTATAGCTAGACTTAAATAGCAGAAAAAACAACAGAAATCCCACATACTCATGAAAATTTATCTACTCTTTGCTCAATAATAACTTGGTCAAGGAAGAAATAAAGAAAGAAATGAAAGACTTTATAGAACTCAATGAAAATGAAAATGTATCATACCCAAACTCATGGGAGACAATAAAAGCAGTGTTAAGAGGAAAATTCATAGCACTAATTGCCTTCATAGATAAACTAGAGCTAGCCCACAAACCATCAGAACCTACTACAAAGCCTATATACTACAAAATTGGAAAATTTAGATGAAATGGGTGGTTTTCTACAGAGATACCACATACCAAAGTTAAATCAAGATCAAGTAAATTATCCAAATATCTCATAAATCATAAGGACATTGAAATAATCATCAAAGGCCTCCCAAACAAAAATATCTCAAGGCCACATGGTTTTAGTGCAGAATTCTACTAGACCTTCAAAGAAGAGCTAATACCAATAATCTTCAAACAAGATAAAGAGAAGGGATATTATCTAATCATTCTGTGAAGCCACAGCTACTCTGATAACTAAACAGAAAAAAAAGCCAATAGAGAAAGAGAATTTCAGACAAATCTCCATTATGAATATGTAGCAAAAATACTCAATATAATTATTGAAAACTGAATCCAAGAACACAAGAAAACCATCATTCAACACAATCAAGTAGGCTTCAAGCTTTATTCCAGGGATGGAGAGATGGTTCAATATATGAATATTGATCATGGTAATACTTTATATAAACAGATTCAAGGAAAAAAGCCATGGGATCATCTCACTAGATGCCAAATAAGCAAATGACAAAATCCCACACCCCTTCATGTTAAAAGTCTTGGAGAGATGAGTTATTCATGGCACATACCTAAACATAATAAAAACAATATATAGCCCCTTTGTCAAAGATCAAGTGACCATAAGTGTGTGGGTTCATTTCTGGTTCTTCGATTCTATTCCATTGATCTTTATGCCTGTCATTCTACAAATACCATGCAGGTTTTATCATGAATGCTCTGTAGTGCAGCTTGAAGTCATGGTGATTCTCCCAGAAGTTCTTTTATTGTTGAGAATAGTTTTTGCTATCTTGGGTTTTTTGTTACTACAGATGAATTTGAAAATTGTTCTTTCTAACTCTATGAAGAATTGAGTTGGAATTTGATGGAGATTGCAGTTAGCCTGCATATTGCTTTTGACAAGATAGCCATTTTTACTATTTTAATCCTGCCAATCCATGAGCATGGGAGATCCTTCCATCTTCTGAGATCTTCTTCAATTTCTTTATGCAGAGACTTGAAGTTCTTGTCATACAAATCTTTCACTTGCTTAGTTAGAGTCACACCAAGTTAATTTATATTATTTGTGATTATTGTGAAGGGCGTCGTTTCCCTAATTTCTTTCTCAGCCTGATTATCCTTTGAGGAGAAGGAGGTCACTGATTTGCTTGGGTTAATTTAATACCTAGCCACTTTGCTGAAGTCCTTTATCAGGTTTAGGATTTCTCTGGTGGAATTTTTGTGGTAATTTAAGTATACTATCACATCATCTGCAAATAGTGAAATTTGACTTCTTCCTTTCCAATCTGTAGCCCTCTGACCATCTTTCTTGTCTAATTGCCCTGGCTCTGACTTCAAGTACTATGTTGAATACGTAGGAAGAGAGTGGGCAGCTTTGTCTAGTCCCTGATTTTAGTGGGACTTTCAACAAATGTTGCTTGTCCAACTGGCAGCTAGCATGTAGAAGAATACAAATAAATCCATTCTTATCTCCTTGTACAAAGCTCAAGTCCAAGTGGATCAAGGACCTCCATATATAGCCAGATACACTGAAACTAATAGAAAAGAAAGTGGGAGAGACTCAAGCACATGGGCACAGGGAAAATTTTCCTGAACAGAATACCAGTAGCTCATGCTCTAAGATCAAGAACTGACAATTGGGGCGGCGGCGGCGGCGGCGGCGGCGGCGGTAGCAGTGGCTGCTCCAGCTGAAGGGCCATCAGCGGTGGAACCAAGGCGACACAGGGTCCAGTTAGGCCCTGCGCCCACGACCACTGACCTTCTCTGACCAGCCGGGCGGCAAGCAACTGCGGTTCTGCGGAGCCTTTCGCTGCACGGAAGCCACTTCAGAACTCGGCTGCCCGCCAGTCAGGAGAGACTCACCGCCATCTTGATCCCGGGCTCCAGAGATCAGTCAGACTGAGGTACACAAACATAATCCTAGGCCCAACACCGCAGGGGTCGGAGCCAGACGGGCGTTGGCCTGCACCCAGGCCCTGGGCTGTTCGAGTGGCCATCGGGGCGCCAACCCAGCCAGGAGTTTTTTTTTTTTTTTTTTGCCCCGGCCGGTGCACGCGCCGCCATTTTGCCTACAGGAGCCAGAGTGCTCGGGAGGGCAGAGACTGCTAACAAGCGTAGCCTGAGGCTAACAAAACGGGGGTCTAGGCCCCAAAAGGCACAGGACTGACCCCAAGAACTGGGCGGCTTGGTGGGCCATCTGTGTGTCAACCAGCCCAGGAGGTTATTAGCACAACAGACTCTCCCGGTGCTTTCGCGGAGCGCGGACACGCACGCCCGCCATCCGGGTCACCTGGCGGACCCAAATAACAGACATAGCCCTAGGGGAACTTTGCTCGGACCTTGGCCTCCCAGGCGTTTGCCTGGACTCAGGGCCCAGGCGACAAGGCTAACCTAGTGTGCGCCAGCCCGGTTGGGGAAATCGGCTGCCCAGCGGAGTGAGCAGAGCACAGGGGAGGTCACAGCAACATTCACCTTCGGAGCTCCCTGGGGGTGCACACGGGTTCCACCTGGTCCACAGACACAATCTGGGGCAAGGCCTCAGGCAGAAGCCCCCAGCTCAACTCTCTCCGCTTCAGATCAGCCTGGGTGGCCGCCACATCTCCAGGTCCCTCAAGAGGCTAGTGGGGGCTTCCGGGCGGCCAGCTGGGAGAAGTCGGTGTGCTCCAATAAATCCTGCGGGCCCCAGCGGGAGCCTTCAGGTGCCTGCTTCGGGATCTGAACAGCCTGGACAACAGCACCCTGTCTATAGGCAGTGCAGAGTGTAAGCTGTGCACCAGAGGCCAACGGGGAAGGGGCAGCTTGCACTGGTGAGTCCAGCACTGACAAGACCAAGTAACACCAGTGAGAGCTAGATGGCAAAAGGCAAACGCAGAAACGTCACTAACAGAAATCAAGGCAATATGGCAACATCTGAACCAAATTCTCCTCTACCAGCAAGTCCTGGATACCCCATCACACCAGTAAAACAAGATTTGGATTTAAAATCACTGGTCATGATGCTGGTACAGGAACACATGAAGGGCATTGAGGAGAAAATGGATCAAAAGTTAGAAGCCCTTGCAAGGGAAACACAAAAATCATTGAAAGAAATCCAGGAGAATACAAAAGCCAACAAGGAGGAAATGCAAAAAACACTTAAAGAAATACAGGAGAACTTTGCTCAACAGGCTGAGGTCATGAAAGACGAAACACAAAAATCTCTTAAAGAAATACAGGAGAACTTTGGTCAACAGGCTGAGCTCATGAAAGAGGAAACACAAAAATCTCTTAAAGAATTACAGGAAAACACAAACATGCAAGGGAAGGAGCTAAGCAAAACCATCCAGGATCTAAAATCAGAAGTAGAAACAACTAAGAAAACTCAAAGGGAGACAACTTTGGAGATAGAAAGCCTTGGGAAGAAATCAGGGGACAGAGATGCAAATATCAACAACAGAATACAAGAGATAGAAGAAAGAATCTCAGATGCTGAAGATTCCATAGAAACCATGGACTCAACAGTTAAAGAAAATGCAAAGTGCAAAAAGCTTGTAACCCAAAATATCCAGGAAATCCAGGACACAATGAGAAGACCAAACCTAAGGATTATAGGCATAGATGAGAGTGAAGATTTACAACTTAAAGGGCCAGCAAATATCTTCAATAAAATTATGGAAGAAAACTTCCCTAACCTAAAGAGAGAGATGCCCATGAATATACAAGAAGCCTACAGAACTCCAAACAGACTGGACCAGAACAGAAATACTTCCCGTCACATAATAATCAAAACACCAAATGTTCTAAACAAAGAAAGAATACTAAAGGCAGTAAGAGAAAAAGGCCAAGTAACATATAAAGGAAGACCTATCAGAATCACAGCAGACTTTTCACCTGAGACTATGAAGGCTAGAAGGTCCTGGGCAGATCTCATGCAGACTCTAAGAGAACACAAATGCCAACCAAAACTACTATATCCAGCAAAACTCTCAATCACCATAGATGGAGAAACTAAGATATTTCACGACAAAACCAAGTTCACCCAATATCTATCCACAAACCCAGCCCTAAAAAGGATAATAGGAGGACAACACCAATACAAGGAGGGAAACTCCACCCTGAAAAAAGCAAGATAGTAACCTTTCATCAAACCCAAAAGAAGTTAAGCAATCAAATTTAAAAAATAACGTCAAAAATGATAGGAAGTAACAATCACTATTCCTTAATATCTCTTAACATCAATGGACTCAATGCCCCAATAAAAAGACACAGACTAACTGACTGGATACGTAAACAGGACCCTACATTTTGCTGCTTACAGGAAACACACCTCAGGGTCAAAGACAAACACTACCTTAGAGTAAAAGGCTGGAAGACAATTTTACAAGCAAATGGTCTCAGGAAACAAGCTGGAGTAGCCATTTTAATATCAGATAAAATTGACTTTCAACCCAAAGTCATCAAAAGAGACTCTGAGGGACACTTCTTGCTGGTCAAAGGAAAAATACAACAAGAAGAACTCTCAATCCTGAACATCTATGCTCCAAATGCAAGGGCACCCTCTTTCATAAAAGAAACTCTATTAAAACTCAAAGCACACATTACACCTAACACAATAATTGTGGGTGACTTCAACACTGCACTTTCCTCAATGGACCGATCAGGAAAACAGAAACTAAACAAGGACACAATGAAACTAATTGAAGCTTTGGACCAATTAGACTTAACTGATATATATAGAACATTCTATCCTAAAACAAAAGAATATACCTTTTTTTCAGCACCTCATGGTACCTTCTCCAAAATCGACCATATAATTGGTCACAAGACAGACCTCAACAAATATAAAAAGATAGAACTAATCCCATGCCTCCTATCTGATCACTATGGAATAAAAGTGGTCTTCAATAGCAACAGAAACAACAGAAAACCCACATACACGTGGAAATTGAACAATACTCTACTCAATGACACCTTGGTCAAGGAAGAAATAAAGAAAGAAATTAAAGACTTTTTAGAACACAATGAAAATGAAAACACAACATACCCAAATCTATGGGACACAATGAAAGCAGTGCTAAGAGGAAAACTCATAGCCCTGAGTGCCTCCAAAAAGAAAATGGAGAGAGCATACATTACCAACTTAATGACACACCTGAAAGCCCTAGAACAAAAAGAAGCTATTTCACCCAGGAGGAGTAGAAGGCAGGAAATCATCAAACTCAGGGCCGAAATCAATCAAGTAGAAACAAAGAGAACCATACAAAAAATCAACAAAACCAGGAGCTGGTTCTTTGAGAAAATCAACAAGATAGATAAACCCTTAGCCAGACTGACCAAAGGGCACAGAGAAAGTATCCAAATTAACAAACTTAGAAATGAAAAGGGAGACATAACAACGGAAACTGAGGAAATCCAAAAAATCATCAGATCCTACTACAAGAGCCTGTACTCAACACAACTGGAGAATCTGGAGGAAATGGACAATTTCCTTGACAGATACCAAATACCAAAATTAAATCAGGACCAACTAGACCATCTAAACAGTCCCATAAAGCCTAAAGAAATAGAAGGAGTCATAGAAAGTCTTCCAACCAAAAAAAGCACAGGACCAGATGGTTTCAGTGCAGAATTCTACCAGACCTTCAAAGAAGAGTTAACACCAATACTCTTCAAACTATTCCACAAAATAGAAACAGAAGGAACACTACCCAATTCCTTCTACGAAGCCACAATTACGCTGATACCAAAGCCACACAAAGATCCAACAAAGAAAGAGAACTTCAGACCAATTTCCCTTATGAACATCGATGCAAAAATACTCAACAAAATTCTTGCCAACCGAATCCAAGAACACATCAAAACGATCATCCACCATGATCAAGTAGGCTTTATCCCGGGAATGCAGGGTTGGTTCAATATACGGAAATCCATCAATACAATCCACTACATAAACAAACTCAAAGAACAAAACCACATGGTCATTTCATTGGATGCTGAAAAAGCATTTGACAAAATTCAGCATCCTTTCATGCTTAAAGTCTTGGAGAGAACAGGAATTCAAGGCCCATACCTAAACATAGTAAAAGCAATATACAGCAAACCGGTAGCCAGCATCAAACTAAACGGAGAGAAACTTGAAGCAATCCCACTGAAATCAGGGACCAGACAAGGCTGCCCCCTTTCTCCTTATCTTTTCAATATTGTACTTGAGGTACTAGCTCGGGCAATTCGACAACATAAGGAGGTCAAAGGGATACAAATTGGAAAGGAGGAAGTCAAACTATCATTATTTGCAGACGACATGATCGTCTACCTAAGTGACCCAAAGAACTCCACTAGAGAGCTCCTACAGCTGATAAACAACTTCAGCAAAGTGGCAGGTTACAAAATCAACTCAAGCAAATCAGTGGCCTTCCTATACTCAAAGGATAAACAGGCTGAGAAAGAAATTAGGGAAATGACCCCCTTCACAATAGCCACAAACAGTATAAAGTATCTTGGGGTGACTCTTACCAAACATGCGAAAGATCTGTATGGCAAGAACTTCAAGACTCTGAAGAAGGAAATGGAAGAAGACCTCAAAAAATGGGAAAACCTCCCATGCTCATGGATCGGTAGAATCAATATAGTTAAAATGGCCATTTTGCCTAAAGCACTATACAGATTCAATGCAATACCCATCAAAATCCCAACTCAATTCTTCACAGAGTTAGAAAGAGCAATTATCAAATTCATCTGGAACAACAAAAAACCCAGGATAGCTAAAACTATTCTCAGCAACAAAAGAAAATCTGGGGGAATCAGTATCCCTGACCTCAAGCAATACTACAGAGCAATAGTGTTAAAAACTGCGTGGTATTGGTACAGTGACAGGCAGGAGGATCAATGGAACAGGATTGAAGATCCAGAAATGAACCCACACACCTATGGCCACTTGATCCTCGACAAAGAGGCTGAAAACATCCAATGGAAAAAAGATAGCCTTTTCAACAAATGGTGCTGGTTCAACTGGAGGTCAGCATGCAGAAGAATGCGAATTGATCCATCCTTGTCTCCTTGTACTAAGCTCAAATCCAAATGGATCAAGGACCTCCACATAAAGCCAGACACTCTGAAGCTAATAGAAAAGAAACTGGGGAAGACCCTTGAGGACATCGGTACAGGGAGAAAGTTTCTGAACAGAACACCAATAGCGTATGCTCTAAGAGCAAGAATTGACAAATGGGACCTCATAAGGTTACAGAGTTTCTGTAAGGCAAAGGACACCATCAAGAGGACAGATCGGCAACCAACAAATTGGGAAAAGATCTTCACCAATCCTACATCAGATAGAGGGCTAATATCCAATATATATAAAGAACTCAAGAAGTTAGACTCCAGAAAACCGAACAACCCTATTAAAAAATGGGGTACAGAGTTAAACAAAGAATTCTCACCTGAAGAACTTCGGATGGCGGAGAAGCATCTTAAAAAATGCTCCACTTCATTAGTCATTAGGGAAATGCAAATCAAAACAACCCTAAGATTTCATCTTACACCAGTCAGAATGGCTAAGATTAAAAATTCAGGAGACAGCAGGTGTTGGAGAGGGTGCGGAGAAAAAGGAACACTCCTCCACTGCTGGTGGGGTTGCAAATTGGTACAACCACTCTGGAAAGCAGTCTGGCGGTTCCTCCGAAAACTGGGCACCTCACTTCCAGAAGATCCTGCTATACCACTCCTGGGCATATACCCAGAGGATTCCCCACCATGTAATAAGGATACATGCTCTACTATGTTCATAGCAGCCCTATTTATAATTGCCAGATGCTGGAAAGAACCCAGGTATCCCTCAACAGAAGAGTGGATACAAAAAATGTGGTATATCTACACAATGGAGTACTATTCAGCCATTAGAAACAATGAATTCATGAAATTCTTAGGCAAATGGATGGAGCTAGAGAACATCATACTAAGTGAGGTAACCCAGACTCAAAAGGTGAATCATGGTATGCACTCACTAATAAGTGGTTATTAACCTAGAAAACTGGAATACCCAAAACATAATCCACACATCAAATGAGATACAAGAAGAAAGCAGGAGTGGTCCCTGGTTCTGGAAAGACTCAGTGAAACAGTATTTGGCAAAACCAGAACGGGGAACTGGGAAGGGGTGGGAGGGAGGACAGGGGAAGAGAAGGGGGCTTACGGGCTTACGGGACTTTCGGGGAGTGGGGGGGGGAAAAAAAAAATAAAAAAAGAAAAAAAAAAAAAAAAAAAAAAAAAAAAGAACTGACAATTGGGACCTCATAAAATTACAAAGCTTCTATAAGGAAAAGGACACTGTCAATAGGACAAAATGTCAACCAACAAATTGGGAAAATATCTTTACCAATCCTACATCTGATAGAGGGCTAATATGCAATATATACAAGTAACTCAAGAAGTTAGACTCCAGAGAACCAAATAATCATATTAAAAATGGGATACAGAGCGGAACAAAGATTTCTCAACTGAGGAATACTGAATGGCTGAGAAGCACTTAAATAAATGTCCAACATCCTTAATCAACAAGGAAATGCAAATCAAAACACCAGTCAGAATGGCTAAGATTTAAAAAAAAAGCCCCAGGTGACAGCACATACTGGCGAGGAGGTAGAGAAAGAGGAACACTCTTAGAACTGCAAGCTAAACCAAGAATTCACCACAGAAGAATCTCAAATGGCCAGAAAGCATTTAAAGAAATGTCCCTAGTCCTTAGTCAAAGAGAAATGCAAATCAAAACAACCATGGGATTCTACCTCACACCAATCAGAATGGCTAAGATCAAAAACTCTGGTGAGATTGCAAGCTGTTAAAACCTCTCTGGAAATCAAGCTGGAGGTTCCTCAGAAAATTTTAAATAGTTCTACCTGAAAACCCAGCTGTACCAACCACTCTTGGGCATATACCCAAAAGATGCACCACTGTAACACAAGGACACGTGCTTTGCCATGTTTATAGCAGCCTTATTTGTAGTAGCCAGAAGCTGTAAACAACCCAGATGTCCCTCATCTCAAGAATGGATACAGAAAATGTGGTTCATTACACAGTAGAATACTATTCAGCTATTAAAACTGAGGGCAGTATGCATTTTGCAGACAAATGGATGGAAATATAATCTTGAGTGAGGTAATTCAGACCCAAAGGACATACATGGCATATACTCACTAACTAGTGGATATTGGCCAAAAAGTACAGAATCCCTAGGATACAATCCACAAAGTGTAAGAAATGTAACAAACAGTAGGGTCCAAGTGAGAAAGCTTCAATTCCACTTAGAAGAGAAGAGAATATAATCACCTGTGGCAGAGGAAGGGAGGGATCTGTCTGGGAGAGGGGAGGGGTAGGGGAAAATGGGATCAGAATCAGGTATGGAGAGGAGCAGGAGAGAAACACACAGGTCAAAGAGAATTAATGGAGATAAGCAGCCTAGGGGGTGGGAGGTGGGGGAGGGGCTCTAGAAAGTACCAGAGACCTGGGAGGCGAGAGACTTCAAGGACTCCATAGGGTGACCTTAGCCAAAATGCCCAACATTAGAAAGAAAGAACTCCAAGCGTCCACCTCCTGTAAATAGACAAGACCTCAAGTGGAGAGATAGGGTTACTAACCCACAGTCCAAATTTCTGACCCAAAACTGTTCCTATCTAAAAGAACTACAGGGCCAAATAAGGAGAAGAGACTAAGATGGTCCAATAAGAGGCCGAACTTGAGATTCATTTCATGGGAATGTACCAAGGCCACACACTATTGCTGATGCTATGATATGCTTACAAAGTGTACCCTAGCATGGATATCCTCTGAGATGTCCTACCTGCCACTTTTTGAGACAAAAGCAGTACTACACCCAACAATTGAACTGATGTTGGGGACCCCTATGTTTGAATTAGGAGAAGGATTGAAGAAGCTGAAGGAGAAGAGTCACCTTATGGGAAGACCAGCAGTCTCAACTAACCAGGACCCCACGGAGCTCCCAGAGACTGAACCACCTACCATGAGTGCACATGGGACAAATAAAGCAGAGGTCTGCTTTGTCAGGTCATAGTGGAAGAAGAAGTGCTTAATCCTAGAGAGACTTGAGGCCCTGAGAAAAGGGGGGAGCTGGGAGGGGTGTTGAGCACACTCTCAGAGGCAAGGGGAAGGAGGAAAAAGATGAGGAACTGTGGGAGGGGGACAACAGGAATGTAAATAAATAAATAAGTAAATAAATAAATAAATAAATAAATAAATAAATAAATAAATAAATGGAAAGTACTGCAGAAGAAATGGATATATTGGTCAAACAAAATATTAAATCTAAAAAACTTTTGGCACAAGACACCCAGAAAATATGGGACACTATGAAAAGAACAATCTTGAGAATAATAGATATAGACTAGAAAAAGAAACCAAAGTCATAGGTCCAGAAAAATATTTGAAATGATATCATAGAAGAAAATTGACCTATCCTAAAGAAGGAGATGCCTACAAACATACAAGAGACATACAGAACACCAAAAGATTGGACCATTAGCGAAAGTCCCTGGGAACAATAATTTAACACTAAACATACAAAAGAAAGAAATAATATTAAAAGGTTTGAGGGAAAAACACCAGTATAAAGGATAATCTATAAGAAATACATCTGACTTCTCAGTGGAAACTCTAAAAGCCAGAAAAGCCTGAAAAAATGTGCTGAAGACTTAGAGAGTAAAAATGTCAGCCTACAATACTCTGAAAAACTTTTAATCACCACAGGTTTGGAAAAGAAAATACCTCATGATTAAATCAAATTTAAACAACATGTATCTCCAAATTTAGTCATACAAAAAGGTATTGGGAAGAAAGCTCTAATGCAAGGAGATTAAATACACCCATTGAAACAGAGGAAACAAATCACAAACCAGTAAACCTAAAGAAGGGAAATAAGTACACATCACCAACACCACCACCAATAACAGAAATTAGCAATCATTGGTCTCAATTATGTCTCAGTATAAATGGTCTCAGTTTCTCAATTAAAATACACAGACTAATAGAATGGACATAAAAACAGAATCAATCCTTCTGCTGCATGCAAGAAACACGTCTCAGCATAAAATATATACATAATTTCAGAGTAGTGGGTTGGAAAATGATTGCCTAAGCAAGCTAGTATAGCCATTCTAATATTCAACAATTATAGACTTTAAAACAAAGTTAATCAACAGAAACATGGAAAGACACTTCATACTCATCAAAGAAAACTCCATCAAGACATTTCAATTCTTAACAACTATGCTCCAAATACATGTGCAACAAAAGAAATATCACTAAAGTTTAAACACACATTAACATTGATACTGAAAGGCTTCAATACCAACTCACTCCAATAGTAGGTCATCTATACAACAACTAAAAAGAGAAATATTGAGGCTAAAAGGCATTATAAACCAAATGGACCTGACAGATATTTACAGAATATTTCATTGAAAAACAAAAGAATAAACCTTCTTACGACTTCAATGAACAGTCTACAAAATTGAGAATGTACTTGATCATAAAGTAAGACTCAACAATATATGAGAAAATTGAAATAACCCCATAGCATGTAATTATTTAAAACAATCCATGCTAATTAACACCTGGTACTCGCTGGCAACATGGTCTCCCTGCCCCCATGGCTATCTCCAAACTGCAGTCCACCCAATTTCCCATGGTTCCCTGCTACTGAACAGTTACTATCTTCCCAGGCCATCTGCCTCCTGCTAGTCCTGCCTCTAAACCCCTAGCCCTGTTAAATGAAGACTCTAGAGGCTTGTAATTTATCAGTCAGATTTATAACAGTAAATTCTCAATTCCCAAAATGCCCACACAAAGATCTCAAAACTCAATTGATATTGATACAATCTGCCCACCTAGATTGGACAAATTGCTCTACATTATTCTATTATTCTTATATGATATCCATAGATACCTGTCGCTATTAAAAGACAAGTGGATCTGGTTTGTCTTCTTCTGCCATCTTTCTCTGTCCTTCTCCCTGTCTGTCCACTCCCTGTCCCTTTCTCTAGAACTCTCAGCCCGTTTTTATTTTCATTGCCCAATGACAGGCTCTAGCCTTAAATTTCACTTGAACACACCTGAATACTGACTGTAATCTACGGAATCTCCTCTATATCATCAGACCATCACAGATTAAAGCTGGATTTCAAAAACCAGAGAAACAACAGAAGGACTAAAAACTTGTGAAAAGTGAGCAACTTTCTATTAAATGATCAAGACAGAAATACAGAAAATAAAGACTTCCTAGAATTCAACTAAAATAAATGCACAGCATACTAAAACTTATGGGACACAATGAAAGAGCTGTTAAGCAGAAAGCTCATAGCACTAGTAATTAAAGTCAAAATCCACCATGACCAGATAGCTTCTGGGCTTTGCACAATATGAGAGACTTCCTTCGTTAGCAAGGCTTCTCCTTCTCCATCTTTGTCTGGGGAATTCTCAGGTCCTAAATATACCTCTACACAAGGAAAGTCACATAGCTTCAACTAAATTACAGGATCAATTTCTTTTCTCTTGATGAAATCTGTTTAGCCAACACCTGAGACCCCTGAAATGCTTCTCTATGCTAATGAGGCATCCAGGTATCCTAAACTTCCAACCTTTGCCCATCCTGGATGTTCCTACCCATAGTCCTCCAAAACTTTGTAAGCCCTGAATCTCTCAAAATAAAGTTGATCTGCCTCCTGATATCTGGTCCTGGTGTGGTCAATCACCATGTGTACTCACAGGGCCTCAACACCCCCTGCTTGGCATGTCTTCTCCCACTGTCTGCATGGTCTGAATTGGCCAACAATCCATGAGGGCAAGGAGACCAGCAAACACTAATGGCCTTCATAAAGAAATTGAAGAGATCTCCAACTAGCAAATGCACACAAGAGGAGTTGATGGCAAGAAATAATCAAATGGAGAGTTTAACATGGGCATCTGGTATTTTATGGCTAATACCCACTTATAAGTGTATTAGCCCAAATGCTCAAAATAAAAAGTTACAATTCACCAAGCTCAGGAAGAAGGAGGACTTAAGTGAGGGTGCTTTGGTTCCTCTAAGAAAGGGAACAAAATAGCCACAGGAGCAATAAGGAAGACAATGTGTGGAGCAGAGACTGAAATAAAGGCCACCCAGAGACTGCCCTACCTGGGGATTCATTCTATAAACAGTCAATAAACCCTGACACTACTATTGACAACAAGAAGTGTATATCAAAAGGAGCATGCCATGGTTGTCTCCGGAGGGACCCTGCCAGAGCCGTACAAATACAGAGGCAGATGCTAACAACCAACTATTGGACTGGGCACGGGGTCCCCAATAAAGGTGCTGGAGGATGGTACAGAGGAGCTGAAGGGGTTTACTGCCCCATGGGAAGAACAATGATTTCGGTCACACAGACAACGCCCCAAGACTCTCAGGGACTGAACCATAAACCAAGGGGCACACATGGTTCCAGCCAAAAATGTGGCACAGGAAGGCCTTGTTGGCCCCCTTGGTCAGGTAAAGGCTCAACAGAGGCCCCAGCAAAGGGAAACTGAGGCGGGGCAGGAGGGAGTGTGATGGGTGAAGAGGCATATACGTGGAGGCAGGGGGAAGGAGAAAGGGGGATTGAGGAGTCTTAGGAGAGGGGGGATATCAGGAAAGATTTTACCATTGGCAATGTGAATGAAAACGATATTCATTTAAAAAAGAAAAAGAAGTGTATAATCCATGCACATCCTCTCAGGATAAGGTTACCTCACTCAAGATGATATTCTCTAAGAATTTAATGAATTCATTGTTTCTAATGGCTGAGTAGTACTCTGTTGTGGAAATATACCACATTTTTTTGTATCCATTCCTCTGTTGAAGGACACCTGTGTTCTTTCTAGCTTCTGGCTACTACAAATAGGGCTGCTATGAACATAGTGGAGCATGTGTCCTTATTGCATGCTGAAGAATGCTCTGGATATATACCCAGGAGTGGTATAACAGGGTCCTCAGGAAGTGTCACGCCCAGTTTTATGAGGAACCACCAGACTGATTTCCAAAGTGGTTGCACCATCTTGCAATCCCACCAGCAGTGGAAGAGTGTTCCTCTTTCTCCACATCCTCGCCAACACCTGCTGTCTCCCGAGTTTTTGACCTTAGCTATTCTGATGTAAGGTGAAATCTCAAGGTTGTTTTGATTTGCATTTCCCTAATGATTAATGATGTTGAACATTTCTTAAGTTGTTTCTCAGCCCTCAGAAGTTCTTCATGTGAAAATTCTTTGTTTAGCTTCATACCCCATTTTTTAACGGGGTTATATGGAGCTGGAAAACATCATACTAAGTGAGGTAACACAGTCTCAAAAGATCAATCATGGTATGCACTCACTGATAAATGGATATTAGCTTAGAAATTTTGAATACCCAAGACATAATCCACATATTAAATGATGTCCAAAAAGAATGGAGGAGTGGCCCCTGGTTCTGGAAAGACTCAATGCAACAGTATAGGGTAATACCAGAACAGGGAAGTGGGAAGGGGTAGATGGAGGAACAGGGGGAGAGAAGAGGGTTTATGGGACTTGCGGGTAGTGGGGACCCAGAAAAGGGGAAATCATTTGAAATGTAAATTAAAAATATATCAATAAAGGAAAAATTTTTTTAAAAAAGATGATATTCTCAAGATATTTGTCTTTAAAGTTCATGATGTTTTTGTTTGTAATAGCTGAATAGCATTCAATTGTGGAGATGTCCATTTTTTTCATCAATTCATCAGTTTAGGAACATCTAGGTTGTTTCCTGTTCCTCGCTGTTATAAATAAAGCTGCTATGAACATAATTGAGCAAGTATGTTTGTAGAATGATAGAGGATCTTTTGGATGTGGTATAGCTGTGTTTTGAGGTAGAACTATTCCCAAGTTTCTGAGAAACTGCCAAATTAATTTTCAATTTTTTTGTACTAGTTTGCACTCTCACTAGCAACGGAAGAGTGTTCCCCCTATGCAGGAAGTTCTTAATACATGGTATGCATGAAATACACATTAGTTATTCCTTTACCTAATCATAGTATACTAGCAAAGGGATTATTTTACTTAAACAACAATTTGACAAATTGTAATTTTAAGTGGCACTGTTATATATTTCTAACATCTAATGAAAATATCAGTAATTATTGGAGCATTGACTTAGGTTTAAAAATTTTATTTAATTTCTGTACATGCAGATGAACCACCTTGGCTAAATGATTTTCAAATTCCTCCACATTATAGCCACTCTTCTTTAGATGCCTTGGGTTGGTAAAGATATATACTAGGCACAGGGGAAAGAGTGATCAACAGGACTGATGTTCTGGATAGATTACTGATGAACAGGTAAATTTATGAGTGAAAAACAATATAGAATTTCTAATGCCTTTATTATCATACTTAATATATTTTATTGATTATTGTCAAAATACTAATATCTTTAAATTAAGAGATACAATATTCAGTTATGATATATTCAGATATGATATATAAAGCTTCAATAGTTGTTGATATTTGATACTGATAGGGTATTTGATACAAATAGGGTATTAATCCTGGATTCCATGAATCTTTTTCAGCATTCCTATGAGAACATTCCATGGAGAAAATACTTGTAAAATAAAAATATTCTCTCATTAATTGACCTCGTAACCTCCTAATAGGAATCACTGTACACACTTACAATGACTTAATCACTTTTCGACAGATTTTCTTAGCATTTCAAAATTTAATAAAGTATTTTAATTAAGGCAAAGCATTTCTTTAGTAAAAGGGCATTATGATATACTGAGTCTGAAAATAATAAATTACTAAATTTATAATGTCAAACATGAAAAAGATCTAATAATCAGCACATTCCTAGAAACTTATATTTTCACAAATGAATACAAATTATTATATAATAACATCCTGTGATGACTAAATTTTTAAATTATCTAAAAATAGCAAGTGCTTTAGATAAAATGTTAAACACTTAAGCTAAATATTTATAGACACTAGCAAATATAGTAAAACAATTATGATTTAAATATTTTTCATTCTTTAATATCAATAATTGAACATCATATAACATATAGTTCACATAAATGGCCTTTCATAGTAGCAGCAGTTTACATAATCTTAATATTCCACCATATTCTTATATAGTGATTGATAATATTAAATAGAGTTTACAAATTCCAAAGCAACAAAATTAGTTAGCTACTGAGAAAAACTTTACCAATGACTATGATAATGGGTTTAAAGCCAAAATCTAACTTGAGCCAGTAGAAGATATATTATTTGCAGTGATCACTTAAAAAGCCCCAAGAATTATGTGAAATAGTAAAAATCAAGCAGCTAAGTGAGAACAGAAGGGGGAATAAATATATCCAAGATTAGAATGATGTATAAACGTTCTCAGTGAAACAGTATTCGGCAAAACCAGAACGGGGAAGTGGGAAGGGGTGGGTGGGAGGACAGGGGAAGAGAAGGGGGCTTACGGGACTTTTGGGGAGTGGGGAGGCTAGAAAAGGGGAAATCTTTTGAAATGTAAATAAATTATATCGAATAAAAAAAAGAATTCAATATTTTAACCTTTTATTTATACTGATTTTAATCTAATAAATTACAAATTAGCAAAAATATTATTAGAATGATTGCTAAATTAAAGGCATTTGCATTTGTTTTGCAGCCTCCACTCACGTTGCTGCATGGGCTGGTTTCTACCTTGCAGCCCTCATCCTCCCTCAGTTTCCCAGGTTCTGCCATCATGTCTTTCACTATGCACATCTTAAAGAAGATATTCTCTAGACATTATCCACCCAAAAGTAGGAAGAAGTTTCATCATCTACAAACAAAAGCAATATAAGCTGACATGGAAGGAATTTGAATGTCTCCTTAAGGGAAGTATTTTTGGAGCAATGAACAATTTTACCAAAACAAAAATTAACTAGACAAGGTAATCATTTACTCTTTCAAGCTTCTGAAGAGAATTCAGATAAAGAGTTTTTAAAATTCAATTTTACAAATCACAGATAAATGTAAATAAATGTATTGACACTTTAGGAGTCAGATCTATTGATGTTTTCCCTTTAAAACTTAACATGAAAATACAAATAGACATTCCTCCTGGAAAAAAATGTCAAAGCTTTATTAAAAATTTACAAAGTATAAAAAAATGAGTTATAGTGGGGTTGCAAATTGGTACAACCACTCTGGAAATCAGTCTGGCGGTTCCTCCGAAAACTGGGCACCTCACAAAGGACACCATCAAAAGGGCAAATCGGCAACCAAGAAATTGGGAAAAGATCTTCACCCACACTACATCACATAGAGGGCTAATATCCAATATATACAAAGAACTCAAGAAGTTAGACCCCTGAAAACCAAATAACCCTATTAAAAATGGGGTACAGAGTTAAACAAAGAATTCTCACCTGAAGATCTTCGGATGGCGAAGAAAGATCATAAAAAATGCTCAACATCATTAGCCACCAGGGAAATGCAAATCAAAACAACCCGGTGATTTCACCTAACACCAGTCAGAATGGCTAAGATTAAAAACTCAGGAGACAGCAGGTGTTGGCGAGGATGTGGAGAAAGAGGAACACTCCTCCACTGCTGGTGGGATTGGAAATTGGTACAACAACTCTGGAAATCAGTCTGGTGGTTCCTCAGAAAACTGGGCATGTCACTTCCGAAAGATCCTGCTATACCACTCCTCAGCATATACCCAGAGGATTCCCCAGCATGTAATAAGGATATATTCTCCACTATGTTCATAGCAGCCCTATTTATAAAAGGCAAAAGCTGGAAAGAACCCAGGTATCCCTCAACAGAAGAATGGATGCAAAAAATGTGGTATATATACACAATGAAGCACTATTCAGCCATTAGAAACAATGAATTCATGAAATTCTTAGGCAAATGGATGGAGCTGGAGAACATCATACTAAGTGAGGTAACTCAGTATCAAAAGATCAATCATGTTATTCACTCACTAATAAGTGGATATTAGCCTGGAAAACTGGATTACCCAAAACAAAATCCACACATCAAATGAGGTACAAGAAGAATGGAGAAGTGGCCCCTGGTTCTGGAAAGACTCAGTGTAGCAGTATAAGGCAAAGCCAGAACAGGGAAGTGGGAAGGGGTGGGTGGGAAACAGGTGGAGGGAAGGAGGCTTATAGGACTTTCAGTGATAAGGGAACCAGAAAAGGGGAAATCACTTGAAATGTAAATAAAAAATATATCAAATAAAATTTAAAAATATAAAAAATAATAAATAATAATAGTATGTCTTTATTTTTCCTCATTGCTGAATATTATTACAAAATATAGATTTATTCTTAAAATATTGTTTTATTTTTTATTATTATTCCATTGACTTTTAATGATTTTCATTGTTTTATTGAATAGTTGTTCCTCTCTTCTCTTCTTTGATTGAATATTGAACATTGCTATTCTTTTTTTTATTTGATATATTTTTTATTTACATTTCAAATGATTTCCGCTTTTCTAGCCCCCCAGTCCCCGAAAGTCCCGCAAGCCCTCTTCTCTCCCCCTGTTCTCATACCCACACCTTCCCACTTCCCCGTTCTGGTTTTGTCGAATACTGCTTCACTGAAGCTTTCTAGAACAAGGGGCCACTCTTCCTTTCTTCTTGTACCTCATTTGATGTGTGGATTAAGTTTTGGGTATTCCAGTTTTCTACGTTAATATCCACTTATTAGTGAGTGCATACCATGATTCACCTTTTGAGTCAGGGTTACCTCACTTAGTATGATGTTCTCTAGCTCCATCCATTTGCCTAAGAATTTCATGAATTCATTGTTTCTAATGGCTGAATAGTACTCCATTGTGTAGATATACCACATTTTTTGCATCCACTCTTCTGTTGAGGGATACCTGGGTTCTTTCCAGCATCTGGCAATTATAAATAGGGCTGCTATGAACATAGTAGAGCATGTATCCTTATTAAATGTTGGGGAATCCTCTGGGTATATGCCCAGGAGTGGTATAGCAGGATCTTCTGGAAGTGAGGTGCCCAGTTTTCGCAGGAAATGCCAGACTGCTTTCCAGAGTGGTTGTACCAATTTGCAACCCCACCAGCAGTGGAGGAGTGTTCCTCTATCTCCACACCCTCTCCAACACCTGCTGTCTCCTGAATTTTTTCCTTAGCCATTCTGACTGGTATAAGGTGGAATCTCAGGGTTGTTTTGATTTGCATTTCTCTAATGACTAATGAAGTTGAGCATTTTTTAAAGATGCTTCTCCCCCATCCGAAGTTCTTCAGGTGAGAATTCTTTGTTTAACTCTGTACCCCATTTTTTTAATAGGGTTATTTGGTTTTCAGGGGTCTAACTTCTTGAGTTCTTTGTATATATTGGATATTACCCCTCTATCTGATGTAGGATTGGTGAAGATCTTTTCCCAATTTGTTGGTTGCTGATTTGTCCTTTTGATGGTGTCCTTTGCCTTACAGAAACTTTGTAATTTTATGAGGGCCCATTTGTCAATTCTTGATCTTGGAGCATACTCTATTGGTGTTCTTTTCAGAAACTTTCTCCCTGTACCGATGTCCTCAAGGGTCTTCACCAGTTTCTTTTCTATTAGCTTCAGAGTGTCTGACTTTATGTAGAGGTCCTTGATCCATTTGGATTTGAGCTTAGTACAAGGAGACAAGGATGGATCAATTTGCATTCTTATGCATGTTGACCTCCAGTTGAAACAGCATCATTTATTGAAAAGGCTATCTTTTTTTCCCATTGGATGTTTTCAGCCCCTTTGTCTAGGATCAAGTGGCCATGGTGTGTGGGTTCATTTCTGGATCTTCAATCCTGTTCCATTAATCCGCCTGCCTGTCACTGTACCAATACCATGCAGTTTTTAACACTATTGCTCTGTAGTATTGCTTGAGGTCAGGGATACTGATTCCTCCAGAATTCCTTTTGTTGTTGAGAATAGTTTTAGCTATCCTGGGTTTTTTGTTATTCCAGATGAATTTGAGAATTGCTCTTTCTAATTCTATGAAGAATTGAGTTGGGATTTTGATGGATATTGCGTTGAATCTGTATATTGCTTTTGGCAAAATGGCCATTTTAACTATATTATCCTGCCGATCCATGAGCATGGGAGGTTTTCCCATTTTTTGAGGTATTCTTCTATTTCCTTCTTCAGAGTCTTGAAGTTCTTGTCATACAGATCTTTCACATGTTTGGTAAGAGTCTCCCCAAAGTCCTTTATACTGTTTGTGGCTATTGTGAAGGGGGTCATTTCCCTAATTTCTTTCTCAGCCTGCTTATCCTTTGAGTATAGGAAGGTTACTGATTTGCTTGAGTTGATTTTATAACCAGCCTCTTTGTTGAAGTTGTTTATCAGCTGTAGGAGTCCTCTAGTGGAATTTTTTGGGTCACTTAGGTAGACTATCATATCATCTGCAAATAATGATAGTTTGACTTCTTCCTTTCCAATTTGTATCCCTTTGACCTGCTTATGTTGTCTAATTGCCCAAGCTAGTACCTCAAGTACAATACTGAAAAGATAAGGAGAAATTGGGCAGCCCTGTCTATTGCCTGATTTTAGTAGGATTACTACAAGTTTCTCTCCATTTAGTTTGATGCTGGCTACCAGTTTGCTGTATATTGCTTTTAATATGTTTAGATATGGGCCTTGAATTCCTGTTCTTTCCAAGACTTTAAGCATGAAAGGATGCTGAATTTTGTCAAATGCTTTTTCAGCATCCAATGACATGACCATGTGTTTTTTTTTTCTTTGAGTTAGTTTATATAGTGGATTGCATTGATGGATTTTCGTATATTGAACCAACCCTGCAACCCTGGAATAAAGCCTACTTGATCATGGTGGATGATCGTTTTTATGTGTTCTTGGATTCGGTTGGCAAGAATTTTATTGAGTATTTTTGCATCGATGTTCATAAGGGAAATTGGTCTGAAGTTCTCTTTCTTTGTTTGATCTTTGTGAGGTTTTGGTATCAGCGTAATTGTGGCTTCATAGAAGGAATTGGGTAGTGTTCCCTCTGTTTCTATTCTGTGGAATAGTTTGAAAAGTATTGGTGTTAGGTCTTCTTTGAATGTCTGATAGAATTCTGAACTGAAGCCATCTTGTCCTGTGCTTTTTTTGGTTGGAAGGCTTTCTATAACCCCTTCTATTTCTTTAGGGGTTATGGGCCTGTTTAGATGATATATTTGGTACTGATTTAATTTTGGTATTTGGTATCTGTCTAGGAAATTGTCCACTTCCTCCAGATTCTCCAGTTGTGTTAAGTATAGGCTTTTGTAGTAGGATCTGATGATTTTTTGAATTTCCTCACTTTCTGTTGTTATATCCACCTTTTCATTTCTAATTTAGTTAATTTTGATACTTTCTCCCTTCCCTTTGGCCAGTCGGGCTAAGGGTCTATCTATCTTGTGGATTTTCTCATAAAAACAGCTTCTGGAATCATTGATTCTTTGCATGGTTCTCTTTGTTTCCACTTGACTGATTTCAGCCCTGTGTTTGATGATTTCCTGTCTTCTACTACTCCTGGGTGAATTGGCTTCTTTTTGTTCCAGGGCTTTCAGGTGTGTCATTAAGCTGCTAGTGTATGCACTCTCCATTTTCTTTTGGAGGCACTCATAGCTATGAGTTTTCCTCTTAGCACTGCTTTCCTTGTGTCCCAAAGATTTGGGTATGTTGTGTCTTCATTTTCATTAAATTCTAAAAAGTCTCTGATTTCTTTCTTTATTTCTTCTTTGGCCAAGATGTCATTGAGTAGATTATTGTTCAGCCTCCATGTGTATGTGGGCTTTCTTTTGTTTTTGTTGCCATTGAAGACCACTCTTCTTTTTTGATATATTTTTTATTTACATTTCAAATGATTTCTTATTTTCTGGGTCCCCATTCCCCGCTAGTCCCATAAGCCCTCTTCCCTCCCCCTGTTCATCCATCTACCAGAACCAGGGGCCACTCCTCCATTCTATTTGGACATCATTTAATTTGTGGATTATGTCTTGGGTATTCAAAGTTTCTAGGCTAATATCCACTTATCAGTGAGTGCATACCATGATTGATCTTTTGAGACTGGGTTACCACACTTAGTATGATGTTCTCCAGCTCCATCCGTTTGTCTCAGAATTTCATGAATTCCTCCTTTATGGGACATCTGGGTTCTTTCCAGCTTCTGGCTACTACAAAAAGGGCTGCTATGAACATAGTGGAGCATGTGTCCTTATTGCATGCTGAAGAATCCTCTGGATATATGCCCAGGAGTGGTATAATAGGGTCCTCAGGAAGTGTCATGCCCAGTTTTCTGAGGAACCACCAGACTGATTTCCAAAGTGGTTGCACCATCTTGCAATCCCACCAGCAGTGGAGGAGTGTTCTTCTTTCTCTACATCCTCGCCAACACCTGCTGTCTCCTGAGTTTTTGACCTTAGCCATTCTGACTGGTGTGAGGAATCTCAGATGCTGAAAATACCATAGAAACCATGGACTCAACAGTTAAAGAAAATGCAAAATGTAAAAAGCTTGTAACCCAAAACATCCAGGAAATCCAGGACACAATGAGAAAGCCAAATCTAAGGATTATAGGCATTGATGAGAGTGAAGATTTACAACTTAAAGGGCCAGCAAATATCTTCAACAAAATTATGGAAGAAAACGTCCCTAACCTAAAGAGAGAGATGCCCATGAATATACAAGAAGCCTACAGAACTTCAAACAGACAGAACCAGAACAGAAATACCTCCCGTCACATAATAATCAAAACCCCAAATGTACTAAACAAAGAAAGAGTATTAAAGGCAGTAAGAGAAAAAGGGCAAGTGACATATAAAGGAAGACCTATCAGAATTACACCAGATTTCTCACCAGAGACCATGAAAGCTAGAAGATCCCGGGCGGAGCTTATGCAGACTCTAAGAGAACATAAATGCCAGCCGAGACTACTATACCCAGCGAAACTCTCAATTACTATAGATGGAGAAACCAAGATATTCCATGACAAAACCAAATTTACACAATATCTTTCTACAAACCCAGCCTTACAAAGGATAATAGTGGGAAAACACCATTACAACGAGGGAAAATATACCCTGGAAAAAGCAGGATATTAAGCTTCTTTCATCAAACCCAAAGAAGATAACCACACACATATAAAATTAAAATCAAAAATGATAGGAAGCAATAACCACTACTCCTTAATATCTCTTAACATCAATGAGACCACTCTTACTCCATAGTGATCTGATAGGAGGCATGGGATTAGTTCAATCTTTTTATATTTGTTGAGATCTGTCTTGTGACCAATTATATGATCAATTTTGGAGAAGGTACCATGAGGTGCTGAGAAAACGGTATATTCTTTTGTTTTAGGGTGAAATGTTCTATAAATATCAGTCAAGTCCAATTGTTCCAAAGCTTCAATTAGTTTTATTGTTTCCCTATTTAGTTTCTGTTTTTCTGATCGGTCCATTGAGGAGAGTGGATGTTGAAGTCACCCACAATTATTGTGTTAGGTGCAATGTGTACTTTGAGCTTTAGTAAAGTTTTTTTGTGAATGAGGGTGCCCTTGCATTTGGCGCATAGATGTTCACAATTGAAAGTTCTACTTGGTGGATTTTTCCTTTGACCAGCAAGAAGTGTCCTTCTGTATCTCTTTTGATGACTTTAGGTTGAAAGTCAATTTTATCTGATATTAGAATGGCTACTTCGGCTTGTTTCCTGAGACTATTGGCTTGTAAAATTGTCTTCCAGCCTTTTATTCTAAGGTAGTTTTTGTCTTTGACATTGAGGTGTGTTTCCTGTATGCAGCAAAATGTAGGATCCTTTTCCCTTATCCAGTCTGTGTCTTTTTATTGGGGAGTTGAGTCCATTGACGTTAAGAGATATTAAGGAATAGTGATTATTACTTCCTGTCATTTTCGATGTTATTTTTATATTTGAGTGGTTATCTTCTTTTGGGTTTGACGAAAGAAGGTAACTATCTTGCTTTTTTCAGGGTGTTGTTTCCCTCCTTCTATTGGAGTTTTCCTCCTATTATTCTTTGTGGAGCTGGATTTGTAGAAAGATATTGTGTAAATTTGGTTTTGTCATGGAATATCTTGCTTTCTCCATCTATTGTGACTGAGAGTTTTGCTGGGTATAGTAGTCTGGGCTGACATTTGTGTTCTCTTAGAGTCTGCATGAGATCTGCCCAGGATCTTCTAGCTTTCATGGTCTCTGGTGAGAAGTCTGGTGTTATTCTGATAGGTCTTCCTTTACATGTTACTTGGCCTTTTTCTCTTGCTGCCTTTAATATTCTTTCTTTGTTTAGTACATTTGGGGTTTTGATTATTATGTGACAGGAGGTATTTCTGCTCAGGTCCAGTCTGTTTGGAGTTCTGTAGGCTTCTTGTATATTCGTGGGCATTTCTCTCTTTAAGTTGGGAAAGTTTTCTTCTATAATTTTTTGAAGATATTTTCTGGCCCTTTCAGCTCTAAATCTTCACTCTCATCTATACCTATAATCCTTAGGTTTGGTCTTCTCATTGTGTCCTGGATTTCCTGGTTGTTCTAGGATACAAGCTTTTTGCCGCCACTGCTGCCACCCATTGCCACTGCTGCAGCAGCTGCCCGATGGACAACTTTGAGGCATACTATTTTTAAAAGTCAACAGAGCATAGAAAGGAATGTCTTGAAGACTCACATTCAAAAGTAAAATCTCTATATAGGTTTTATGCAGGTAATCACAACTCTTATCATGATTTAGAGATGTTGGTGCCCAGAAGAAAACATTTCACAGAACTCCCAGCTAAGAGACAATCATTCTAACTTTAAGGTTAGGTTTGCCATATTATAGCATGGTCCCACATTTACACACTTATGCACAACACTAAGCAGAGCAATGGTTTATATATACATTTTTAAAATGATGTGAATTTGGAAGGGAGACATGTTGAATAGGAAGAAAAGGGGAGGAGATTTAGAGAAAGCCCTAGGTTGATATGATTGAGTTTCATTGTATACATTCATGAAATTCTCAAAAATATATAAAAATTTGAAAGAGAAATCTCTAAAGGCCAGGAAGAGTTACAAATCCCCATGAAAAATGTTGCAAGTTGAAAGAAGAGTCACTCAAAAGCAAAATAAATATCTATACGATTTAAAAAAATAGTTGTTTTCATAATACCAATCATGTCTTATGCCAATATACTACATTCAATTTTGATATAGGTAAAAATAGTAGAAAGTAGTAAGTGAAAATGAATTGTTCTAAACTTTGGAGTTATCAACAAAGTGAGGAAAGTATTTTAAAAACCCCCACTGATAAGGAACTTGCAAATCTGTAAGTTGATAGAAAGGACATACATAGGAACTTCTAAAATCTCCATGGGGAAAACTAGAAATATTTAGAAAATAGGCATCCTCTGAGGTGGGTGCCAGAGGGAAAACATTCAGTTCAAAGAAAGACAATGTTAGGAAGTAAAATAGAGTAAAAGAGAGACACTTCATCCTAAAGTATACAGCACCAAAAGAAGTGTTAGATATCACTTGTAGAAAGAGTGCAACTACAGAGGGTGGGATGAAGGCTGAAGATGGAAGGCTCAAAGAATTTTTTTAAGTCTTTCAGTAATGCAAATTTAGAAAGCAGTGGGGAGAGTCTGTGAAATATTTTTATGACACATGGAGCAGTTGTCACCAAAGGATGGGGGAATGTAAAGCTCAGAAAACAACACTGGACTAACAACTGAGAAGATTTACAGTCAACTAATTAGGAATCCTGGGGTACAATTAAAATATATGTGCTTAAAATATCTTTTCATAGAATTGGTGGATCACTAGAGAGACAAAGTTTTCTAAACTTACCTAGTATAAACTTCCATGAAAGAACTCTTCTAACTGATGAACCGATGAAGAAAAACTTCAAAAAAAAAAAAAAAAAACATAAGCAGCAATATCCATGAAGAAAATAAAATACTTCCAAGACATGTTCAACAACACATGAAAAGTATCATTCACTGTGGCAAAGTAGACCCCATTCCAGGAATATAGGGATGATTTAACACATGCAAAGCAATAAGTGAAATATGTATAACTACACTCAAAAGCATAAATCATAGTCATCACAGCAGATGTAGTAAAGCCTTTAGGTAAATTCTCAAATCCCTTCATGGCTAAATTTTTGAAGATACAAGCAGGGTGGAGCACATCTTTTATTCCACCACTCAAGAAGCAAAGGTAGATTGATCTCTGTGAGTTTGAAGCCAGGCTGGTCTACACAGTGTGATACAAGCCAATCAGTACTTCATAAGGAGATCCTATCTAAATGTGAAGAATAAGAAGATGCATGTGAGGTGGAGTAGGAGGAACAAGAAGAAGAGGAGGAGGGAGGGGAAGGAAGTGGAAGAGAAGGGGAAGGGAAAGAAGGAAAAGAAGAAAGAAGAAAAGAAGGAGGAGCATGGAGAAGAGGAGAAGGGTGACGGGGAAGGAAAAGGAAGGAAGGGAAGAAAAAGAAGAAGGGAAAGAAGAAGGAAAGAAGGAGAAGGAAGAACAGGAAGAAAAGAAAGAAGAGAGAAAGAAGAGGAAGAGGAGGAGAAGGAGGAGAAGAAAAGAAGACAAGTAGGAACAGGAGGAGGAAGTGGAGGAGGAGGAGGAGGAAGGAGGAGGGAGAAGGAAAGGAAGGAGAAGGAGGAGAAGGAGGAGGAAGAAGAAGGAAGAAGGAGGAGGAGGAGGAGGAGGAGGAGGAGGAGGAGGAGGAGGAGGAGGAGGAGGAGGAGGAGGAGAAGGAGAAGGAGAAGGAGAAGGAGAAGGAGAAGGAGAAAGAAGGAGAAGGAGAAGGAGAAGGAGAAGGAGAAGGAGAAGGAGAAGGAGAAGGAGAAGGAGAAGGAGAAGGAGAAGGAGAAGGAGAAGGAGAAGGAGAAGGAGAAGGAGAAGGAGAAGGAGAAGGAGAAGGAGAAGGAGAAGGAGAAGGAGAAGGAGAAGGAGAAGGAGAAGGAGAAGGAGAAGGAGAAGAAGAAGAAGAAGAAGAAGAAGAAGAAGAAGAAGAAGAAGAAGAAGAAGAAGAAGAAGAAGAAGAAAAGGAGGAAGTGGAGGAGGAAGTGGAGGAGGAGAAGGAAGTGGAGGAGGAGAAGGAAGTGGAGAAGGAGGAGGAGGAGAAGGAAGTGGAGAAGGAGGAGGAGGAGAAGGAAGGGGAGAAGGAGGAGGAGAAGAAGGAGAAGAAGGAGAAGGAGAAGAAGGAGAAGAAGAAGAAGAAGAAGAAGAAGAAGAAGAAGAAGAAGAAGAAGAAGAAGAAGAAGAAGAAGAAGAAGAAGAAGAAGAAGAAGAAGAAGAAGAAGAAAAGGAGGAAGTGGAGGAGGAAGTGGAGGAGGAGAAGGAAGTGGAGGAGGAGAAGGAAGTGGAGAAGGAGGAGGAGGAGAAGGAAGTGGAGAAGGAGGAGGAGGAGAAGGAAGGGGAGAAGGAGGAGGAGAAGAAGGAGAAGAAGGAGAAGAAGGAGAAGAAGGAGAAGAAGGAGAAGAAGGAGAAGAAGGAGAAGAAGGAGAAGAAGAAGAAGAAGAAGAAGAAGAAGAAGAAGAAGAAGAAGAAGAAGAAGAAGAAGAAGAAGAAGAAGAAGAAGAAGAAGAAGAAGAAGAAGAAACACTGTATAAAGTAGCATTAATAGCTGACAAACCTATAACCAACATCACACAAGGTGAGAAAAAACTCTGAGCATGTCCTGAAAAGTCAGATCAGGTCTAACTAGCTGGAACAGCAAGAAAGAAGAATAAAGTAACAGGAATACAAATGAACAATGAAGAGACTAAAGCATCTATACATTTAAGAAACTCCAAAAACCTTCAGAAATTATTTGTTTTTTGTAAATGTAGAAATTTTTTTTTAAAGTTCAAACTGAAAGCACACCACTTGGCCAGAAACCTCTTTTTTTCTTTTTGAAATTTGAGATTATAATAACAAATATATAATTACAAAAATTCTTCCATTTTGAATATCCAAGTCAGTAACTTTCTTACACATTTGTATCAAAGAGAAACCAAGGTAGCAATTTTATTCATACTAGCATCATACAAATAAAAGATGTATGAATAAATGTAAGCAAAAGAGAGAAACGTTTTGGTTTTATTTTCTTACAGCACTATAACTACCGCTATGATCCAGCTATATTCTTCTTGGATATGTACACAGAGGAGCCTAAGCCAACACCAGGGTATCCATGTATCTATGCACAATGGAACCTGTATATCAATGTACTTAAACAATATTACAGTGACCAATTTTAAATGTAACTCCTGTTTGTCTGATGTAATCGTTGTCTTAAAGATTAAGTAAGTTCACCCTTTCTAGTTCTGTCTAAACTCTGGCTGTCTGGGACAACTTACCTGTTCTGGCTCAAATTCCTCTCCAAATTGACTGATACATTTTGCCTTCTCTCAACCTTGCACTGTATTTCTCTGCTTTGCCTCGAACTAATTCTGGCATTTCATTGTCGTCTTCTTACTACTTTTTCTCTGGATCATCCTGTCTACATCAGTGTCTAACCTATTCTTCATGCAACCTGTTTATGTAAAACTGTTATTGTAAAAATTGTCTCTGAACTTCACAAACTGCCATGAACTCCATTGCATTGCACTGCTTCTCAACAGAACTGACTGAATTGAACTGAACTGAACTGAACTGAACTGAACTGAAGTGATTTCCAACTCCCCCTCACTTCCTGTTCTCACTTAAAGAGCTTTGGAGTTGTTCTCTCGAGAGCTAAGCTTATTCTATCTCTGACTCATTCTGTCAAATCTTTCTCTGATTTGTTATTTTGTCTACCCATCAATTAGACATACTTTCAAACATGACTGCTTACTTATACAAATATTACTTTAATGTTACCAACATTGTTTGGTATTAAAGGTGTATACTAAGGGTGTCTATATATTTCACACAGATCACATAAACCTAGAAGGTCTTTGAATGTAATACCTTGCCTGAGCAGCCATATTGTTGGATTAAAATTCATCTAAAAACTCAGATGTCTATCAATAGATAAAATGATTAAGGAAATGTGATTTATCATTGAAGCAATAAAGAAGAACAAAATTATATTGTTTGCAAATAGGCTTCATCTCCGAGATTCAGGGATGGTTTAATATATGGAAATCCTTGAATGTGATCCACTACATAAACAAACTCAAACAAAACCACATGGTCATTTCATTAGATGCTAAAAAAGCATTTGATAAAATTCAGCATCCCATCAGTCATGTTAAAAGTCTTGGAAAGATCAGGAATTCAAGGTCCATATGTAAACATAGTAAAAGCAATATACAGCAAATCAGTAGCCAACATCAAATGAAATGGAGAGAAACTTGAAGCAATCCCACTAAAATCAGAGACTAGATAAGGCTGCTCTCTCTCTGTATCTATTCAGTATAGTACTTGAAGGTCTATCTAGAGCAATCAGCCAACAAAAGGAGGTCAAAGGGATATAAATTTGAGAAGAAAAAATCAAACAACCACTATTTGCAGATGGGATGTTCATGTACTTAGGTGACCCTGAAACTCTACCAGAAAACTCCTATAGCTGATAAACAAATTCAGGACAGTGTCCAGATATAAACGTAACTCAAACAAATCAGTAGCCTTCCTATATTCAAAGGATTAACAGGTTGAGAAAGAAATTAGAAAAATGGCACCCTTCACAATAGGCACAAACAATATAAAGTATCTTGGTGTGACTCTAACCAAACAGGTGAAAGATCTGTATGATGAAAACTTCAAGTCTCTGAAGAAAGAAATCGAAGAAGACCTCAGAAGATGGAACAATCTCCCCTGCTCATGAACTGGCAGGATTAATATAGCAAAAATGGCCAACTTGCCAAAAGCAATCTACAGATTCAATTCAATCCCCATCAAAATTCCAACTCAATTCTTCATAGAGTTAGAAAAAGCAATTATCAAATTAATCTAGAATAACAAAAAACCCAGAATAGCTAAAACTATTCTCAACAATAAAAGAACTTCTGGGGGAATCAGGATTCTGGACCTCAAGCTGTACTATAGAGCAATAGTTATAAAAACCGCATGGTACTGGTACAGTGACAGGCATGTAGATCAATGGAATAGAATTGAAGATCCCGAAATGAACCCACACACCTATGGCCACTTGATCTTTCACAAAGGAGCAAAAACCATCCAGTGGAAAAAAGATAACCTCTTCAACAAATAGTGCTGGTTCAACTGGCAGTTACCATACAGAAGAATGCAATTGATGCATTCTTATCTCCTTGTACAAAGCTCAAGTCCAAGTGTATCGAGGACCTCCACATAAAACCAGACACACTGAAACTAATAGAAAAGAAAGTGGGGAAGAGCCTTGAGCACATGGGCATAGGAGAAAAATTCCTGAACAGAACACCAATAGCTTATGCTCTAAGATCAAGAATTGATAAATGGAATCTCATAAAATTACAAAATTTCTTTAGGGCAAATGACACTGGCAATAGAACAAAACAGCAACCAACAAATTGGGAAAAGATCTTTACCAACCCTCCATCTGACAAAGGGTTAATATTTAATATATACAAAGAACTCAATAAGTTAGACTCCATAGAACCAAATAACCCTATTAAAATGGGGTACAGAGCTAAACAAATAATTCTCAGCTGAGGAATACTAAATGGCTAAGAAGTATATAAAAACGGTTAAACATCCTTAGTTATCGGGGAAACACAAATCAAAACAACCCTGAGATTCTGTTTTACACCAGTCAGAATGGCTAAGATCAAAAACTGAGGAGACAGCAGGTGCTGATGAGGATGTGGACAAAGATGAAATCTCCTCTACTGCTGGTGGAATTGCAAGCTGGTACAACCACTCTGGAAATCAGTCTAGTGGTTTGTCTGGTAATTGGACATATTACTACCTGAGGACCCAGCTATACCACTCCAGGGCATATACCCAGAAGATTCTTCAAAATGTAATAAAAACACATGCTCCTCTATGTTCATATCACCCTTATTTATAATAGCCAGAAGCTGTAAAAAACCCAGATGTCCCTCAACCGGGGAATGGATACAGAAAATATGGTATATTTACACAATGGAGTACTACTCAGCAATTAAAAACAATCAATTCATGAAATCCTCAGACAAATGGATGGAACTAGAGAATATCATCCTGAGTGAGGTAACTCAATCACAAAAGAACACACATGGTATGTGTTCACTGATAAGTAGATATTATCTCAGAAGCCTCAAATACCCAAGATATAATTCATATACCAAAGGAAGCTCAAGCAGAGAATGACCTTGTTGGTTATTAAAGGTAGGAGAGGCTCTTGGTCTTGGGAAGGCTTGATGCCCAACTATATGGGAATGCCAGGACAGAGTAGAGGGAGTAGGTGGGTTGGTGAGTAGCGGGGAGGGTGGATGAGATATGGTGTTTTGGGAGGGGAAACCATGAAAGGAAATAACATTTGAAATGTAAATAAATAAAATACCTATATAAAAAAAGAAAATTTTCTAGGACGGAATTTCAGAATACTAGTGAAATAATCTACAGCTAGGAAAACAAATATCATAAACTTCCTTAACATGTAGACCCTGGATTTATTTTCCTTGTCAGTGGGGAAGCAAGCAGAGCTATTTGGGAAGCAAGAAATAGTGGCAGGGGAGAACATTTCAGTGCACATAGCAATGGATATGACATAACAAGTAATGCATTTACATGAAATGAGAGGTTTACAAACCTCTCAGTGTATACAGTAAATGTACACCAATCAAAATAAATTAGAATAATAAATAAACCAGCAAAATGTATTTAGAGGAATAAACACTAGACTCTATGTCTGGCCATTTCCCAGGAACAAATTAAATATTATAAAAATTGACATTGGTGTAAGTTCTAAACTTATACCACTAAAGGCAAATATTTTTTCCTTTACCCTTTCAAGGTGTGTGTGTGTGTGTGTGTGTGTGTGTGTGTGTGTGCGCGCGCGCTTTTAACAGATGCTGTGCAAAGTCTGTAAAACCATATTTAAAAGGTGTATCTATACCACTAGCCAGCATCTACTTTCAAACTTACAAATTATTAAAAATCCCATCAGCTTCTGGCCAAGATAATATGACAAAATAAGGTAAGGCAGTTGTACAGAAACTCTCTTGAACTGACGCTTCTTAATGCTGAAGCATTCACATCCAACAGACTGTAGGCCAAATAACCAACCATTGCAAAGAGTTTGAAAGAAATAGAACTCTCTCATAAACTTTAGTGAGAACAGATATTTGCATCCTATATATAAAAACTTGCAGTAATATAAGCTAAAGCTAAGTGTATGAGTACCTACAAAACAATATTGCAAATTTAATTATATACTCAAATGAAATATGCACATATACATACACATTGAAATGCATATTCATAATATTATATTATAGAGAAAATTAGAATAAATGCTAGAAGGGATAAATAAAATACAATTTATTTATAGTGCTTAATGGATTACAGTTGCATACAATGAAATATTATTTTATTGCATATTGTAGGTTGTTTTATATTTCGCATTATTGTACATATTAAAACCTAAAGAACTAATTAGTTTATTATAAATGAGGAAGTCTTTTCAGTGTCGAGAATAGAAATGACATTTAAAGATGAGAAATTTAAAAAAAAAAAAGTATCCTCATAGATCTCAGCAGATGAAGGAGCATTGCCTCCCAAAGCAAGAAGTTCCCAAGAAAGCAGTTCAACCAAGTATCTGGTGAGGCTAAAAGAAAGTCAAGCCTTTATTCTATTCAAGACTGGCACAGGATGGCAATATGAGGCCTTTCATTAGTGCACCTGAATGCCATTAAGCCATAGTAAAGAGAGAGCAAGTTCGGGGAACCTATGTTTGAGATCACCCTTCCACACTGATGCTCCCAAAATGTACTCAAATTAGCCTGCTTGTTGATGAGATTTAAATTTGAATATTTGTAATACAATAATGGATTTGTCATCAATAGTTTTTTTTGAATAATAAAAATATTAAGCTAAGTATATCAAACTATACAAATTATGATTTGAAATGTGAAAGAGCTTTAAAAGAAAAGAACATTCTGACCCTTCAATTTGAGAGGGAGGGGAGCAGGAAGAGCGAGAGAGAGGGAAAAGGAGCGTGAGAGGCAGGGAGAATGGGAGAATGAACAAGTCCTTGCTTCCAGGAGTCATTTACACATGGAATACAAAGACACGATAATGTGCAATGTCTCACAAAGGCTTGGAAAACAAATGAGATGAGATTGCTTACATCCTAATATTAATAACAAAAGATATAACTTCTTACCTTAGGAACAGAGGAGCAATAGGAAAAGGGTGTTAGTGAGTTCCATGCCCACTGTACTCCTGGGACAGTAGCAGATGGTGAATGAAAAGGGAATTGTGGTTTATCCAACCAAGACAATGAGGGTGCTGTTCACTGAAAAAGACAGTACTACAGAATCACTATGAACTCTGCCTTGCAGAAATTCAAGTCTGCATTCTAACTTTGACTGGAAGCTACCAGTCAGACCAGAAAGCTGCAGGACTTGCAAGGGGAAGGCCAGTGACTGGCAGAAAAACAGCAAATGTAAAATTGTGTTACAAAAAATACATTAAAAGTGTCACACATAACATAAATTAGATGAGAATTAACAAGTCAATATTTTCAAACATTGTATTGGCTTGAAATATGTATGTATTAAAGTTCCCAGAAATACAAATATTATCAAGCATTGAAAAGAATCACTCAATGACAATGTGCATGTGAAGCATTACAAAACCAAATTCAGTGCATGATGATGAGCCTCATGTTTGACCTAGAGATTATGAACAGAACTAACATGGAAATTTAAATATAAACACCGCAGTTCAAGAGGAAGCCTAGGTACTAGTTGAACTCCTTGAGAGAGTAAATACTTCAGTTAATGCCTTGATTCAAATCACACAATCCCAAAGAAGCTCTGATTTAAATATTTAACAATCAGCAGGTTTGGCGGCGTTCATTTGTAATACCTAACAAAACTACTGTCTCCTCATAGAATATACTGAGAGAAGATGCTCCTGATCTTGAATGTTATCTGAAGACCCTGGGCCCTAGAACCAAAGTGATTTGTTGCATATTATGCCAAGTGTATTTTTTCTACAAGTATTTATTGAAGACCCACTATGTTACCATGATCTATGGGAGTAGGGGGTTGCAAAATGTTAAACATGATAGAACATTTCATCTAAAACACATTTTAGCCTTGTAACTAACAATAACAAGTACTTTTGGAGACCTCATAGGCATATAGTGTGAATGGATTCCCATATCTGGGAAAGAAAAGATACTAAGCAGAAAAACTCATTAGACTATTCAAATTTCTTGTTTCTTTGTTTTGTTTTGTTTTTGGTTCCCTTCAGCTACCATGCTGAAAGTGGATTGGCTAGTGTTGTTGCAGTGTGACAAAACAATGGTGACTTGACTTGGACAAAGTTGTGAAAGGTCTATAATAAGGTGGTGGTATGCTGATTATTCTGATATAACCTCCAATAAGGCCATCCTCTACTGCATATGCATCTGGAGACATGGGTCCCTCAATGTGTACTCTTTGGTTTGTGGTTTAGTTCCTGGGAGCTCTGGGGATACTGGGTGGTTAATATCGTTCCTCCTATGGCACTGCAAACATCTTCCACTCCTTGGGTCCTGTCTCTATCTCATCCAATAGGGACCCTGTGCTCAGTTCAATGGTTGGTTGAATTTGTCATGCATTGGCAGAGCCTCCCATGTTACAACTATATCAGGCTCCTATCAGCAAGCCCTTGTTGGCATCCACAATAGTGTCTGGGTTTTGTAACTGTATATGGGATGGATCCCTTGCCAGGGGTGGGGGGGCAGTCTCTGTATGGTCAATCTTTGCTCCACATTTTGTCACTGCATCTCCTGCTGTGGATATTTTGTACCCACTTCTGAGAAAGACCAGAATATCTATACTTTCTTCTTCCTTCTTCTTGAGCTTCATTTGGTTTGTGAATTGTATCTTGGGTATTCCACACTTCTGGACTAATATCCATTTATCAGAGAGTGCATACCATTAGTGTTCTTTTGCAATTGGCATACCTCACTCAGGATGATATTTTCTAGTTCCATTTGCTTAAGAATTTCATAAATTCTTGGTTTTTAATAGCTGAGTAGTATTCCATTGTGTAAATGTACCACATTTTCTATATCCATTTCTCTGTTGAAGGACATTTGGATACTTTCCAGCTTCTGGCTATTATAAATAAGGGTGCTATGAACATTGTGGTGTATGTGTCCATATTACACGCTAGAGAATTCTCTGGGTATATGCTCAAGAGTGGTATAGCAGGGTCTTCTGGTAGTATTATGCCCAATTTTCTGAGGAACTGCCAACCTCATTTCCAGAGTGATTATACCAGCTTGCAATCCCACCAGCAGTGGAGGAGTGTTCCTCTTTCTCCCCATCCTCACCAGCACCTGCTGAATGAAGTTATTGATATTGGCCATTCTGACTGGTGTGAAGTGAAAATTCAAGGTTGTTTTGATTTGCATTTCCCTGATGATGAAGGATGTTGAATATTTCTCTAGGTGCTTCTTAGCCATTTGATATTCCTCTGTTGAAAATTCTTTGTTTAGCTCTGTACTGCATTTTTTGATAGGTTTATTTGGTTCCATGGAGTCTAACTTCTTGAGTTCTTTGTACATATTGAATATTTGCTCTCTGTCAGATGGAGGGTTAATAAAGATCTTTTCCCAATTTGTTGGTTGACTTTTTATCCTGTTGACAGTGTCCTTTGCCTTACAGAAACTTTGTTATTTTATCAGATCTCACTTGTCAATTTTTGATCTTAGAGCATAAGCTATTGGTGTTCTCTGGGAAATTTTCCTCTGTACCCATGTGCTGAAGGTTCTTCCCCACTTTCTTTTCTAGTAGTTTCAGTGTATATGGTTTTATGTGGAGGTCTTTGATCTACTTAGACTTGAGCTTTGTAAAAGGAGATAAGAATGGGTCAATTTGCATTCTTCTGTATGCTAACTGCCAGTTGATCCAGCACCATTTGTTGAAAAGGCTATCTTGTTTCCCCACTACCTTGCTCTGTAGTACTGTTTGAGGTCTGAGATATTGAATCACTCAGAAGTTCTTTTATTGTTGACAATTGTTTTAACTATCCTGGGTTATAGAAGCTATCTTAAAACATCTTCAGATTTCTGGGTTTATAGAAGCTAGTGATCTGCTTCTGTTATATTCCATTGGTTTCAACTAATGGACAAAAGGATGTTAAGTAAGATGTACCTGTAGATAATAATTGACTTACTGGAGATATTAAAATAGACCAAGATAAGTCTGCATCTTGCCATGCAACATTCCAAATTTTCACAATCATGATTTTTTAGTCAGATATGCCTTTTTCAAGGAACCTGAGCTCACATACATATATATTGAAATGTTCATTTATTCTACACAAATAAACACAAATTATGTGCCTTCTAAAATACTATACATAACACTAGACTATACAACATTATCACATAACAAAAATTTACAAGTATTAAATACAATGAGAATGATGAGATATGGGCCTACCTTGAGAAAAATATTAAGGATAATCAGTTAATATTTTTATGAATTCATATAAAGTATCTTGTAGAGTACTGAGTATAACACTAAGGATGAAAGAGGTAAGAATGAGTAAACAGATGTACCATGTACAATGAATATATGCATGGCTTACTATTCCTGACATCTTATGAAAATAGTCTACTGTTGAATACTAAAGACAATATCATCTATTTAGTATATTTTTAAATGTGTGTTCATGTGTATGCATATTCATCCCTATGGATGCACAAGTGTGAGTGTGTGTGTGTGTGTGTGTGTGTGTGTACATATAGAAGATTGTCTTTGGTGTTACCTTTTAGAACATAGTCTAACTTGTTTATGTGATGAAAGGGTCATTAACTGGTTTGAACTTGCCAATTAGGCTAGCCTAGCTGAGCAATGGTCCCTAAGTATTCAAATATCTGTTTCCCCAGTCTATGATTATACAAGGGCATGATCATGCTCGGTTTATTTTACATGAATTCTGGGAATTGAACTTAGTGCTTTGTGTTTGCATGTTAAATACTCTAACAAACTCATTTTCCAACCCATCAACTCTTACCAACTTGACTGCCTAAACAAGATCTGAACAAGGATGATACCAATAGAAATACTAACAAGGAATAGAGAAAATTGCAGAAGGCCTAAACTCTAGACAAAAAATAAAATAAAATAAAATAAAATAAAATAAAATAAAATAAATAAAATAAAATAAAATAAAATAAAAAACCTATAGGAAATTAAGAAATGTTGAGTGTTCAAAGCAATAAAAATAGGTTTTTTTCCTAGGATGAGCACATTAATTGCTTATCCAAAACCATTTCTAGTCCTAAACTTTATATTGAAAGTAAGGCTTTTGTTTTTATGCAAATGGCATAGACTTACCTTCAAATCAACAACAAACAGTTCCAAAAGATTTCTCCCTGTCCTACATACTGCCTAAATTAAAGGCATTTATCTCCTAATGCCTGCATTCCATTAACATAAATGTTTGGAGTAACCATTTACTCAAGTATTCTTCAGTTATATCCAGGTTGTTTTGATTTTTTTTCCTGAATTTCTAGGATTTCACCCTGTAGTCCAATGTTGTGAGCACACTGTGCCAGAAGCATGAATGAACACTTTTCTGTTTTCCCACAATGTCACACTTGACTGAATAACAATAAAATCATAAGGTTTAGGAGCTTCATTGACAACCATTGTCATATAATCTACTTGTCTTGGTAACCTAGCTGAGGCGAATATGGTTCTTTTAATCCATATTTACTAGTTATTTACTAGTATCAAGTTTCATATCATATATCACAAATCAATAGCTCTATATGTTTTATGCAGTTATGTGAATTATAAAATGAGTATAGGTTAAAAGAGGCTGCAGCAGAGGTCAAGATGCTTTTCAAGTGAGATGAAAAGAGTATGTGTTGATACAAAAATGAACCTGCTCATGCTACATTTTAAAAGACTAAACTGGGGTGAAAGAAGAGGAAAGAATGGGACTAGTTCCTCATCTAAATGACTGAAAGGTGGAAGGTTAGTCTGGAAGTCTTTTCCCTGTAAATCCTTGATGTACAGATCAAGTAATAAAGGATAGTCTGATGCAGACCTATGCCATCTCAGTATTAAGTGTCTATTATTTTAAGGCTTCAATCTGGAAGAGTCACACTGTTTTCTTGGTTGATGTGGTGGTTTGAATATGCTGGGTCCAGGGGAAGTGGCACTGTTAGGAGACATGGCCTTGTTAGAGGAAGTGTGCCACTTTGTAGGCAGGCTTTAATGCCTACTGGTACTCTCCCAGTGTGGGAGAGTCCCCTCTTGGCTGCCTTTGGATCAAGATGTAAAACTCCTGGCTTCTTCCAGCATATTGTCTGCCTGCAAACTACCATGTTTCCTGCGATCATAAAAATGGACTTAATTGCTGAAATTGTAACCTAACCCCAGTTAACTGTTGTCATTTATAAGAGTTGCCTTGGTCATGGTGTTTTCACTCAGCAATGAAACTCTAATTAAGACAGGTGACATCCCTGATAAGTTTTTGGACATGATTTCTCTAATATTGTAACAAACCTATGTAGTTCACACTTTCAATTCATCCTAATAAAACAAAACAACTGATTTCTACCTGTAGAAATAAATCGTTTATCAATCTGTGTTGAATACACTGAGTGTAAACTCATCTCTAATAGGGTGGTGTAGGGAAAATCACCCATGTATAAAGATGACATATGAATCTCTTTACTTTGTCTTCTCACCTAGAAAAGTAAAAGAAATACATTGTCCAAAATATGCAATAATGAAAATGAGTTGTGAATTCATACAAAATGACAAACAAATTAAATAAAATTTGTTTTAAAAATGTATTTTACATGAACACTTCAGAAAATTTGATGTGTAATCACTTTATTAACATGTTTTTTTACATATAACCTTAAATTCTTCATGACTAACCTCTTTTTTCCAAAGGAACATTTATAACAGAACTCTTTTGATCAGATCATTCTTTCTGCTATCCATCACCTGCTATGACAAAGCTGTAGAACAAAACCTTATTATCAAAATATATGCCAATATTATTATAATTCAATAAAAATTCTATAACATATAGTTCTTTTTTAAAACTTGCAAATGAAGTACTTCTCATGTACCTCATACTACATAAATATATTACAGTGAAAGGCCAATGAAGCATCATCACAAACTGAAGTGTTCCAGTGTCTGTATAAAGCAGTGGCTATACACCATCTGTATTTGTTTCCATGGCTTGTATGGATTCAAACATTCACCACAGACCTTTATATAGATACCATGACTTTCTGTCTGAATTTTGTGAATCACCAGATCCAAGCTGTCTCAGAAGGCTCATTGAATGATCTTTCTTTGTCTCCTTTTTACTTGACAGCCCCAAGCTTGCAGCTAAATTGCACCCTCCCTGTCCCCATAGTTACATGGCCTTTGCTTTGTTTGTGTCTGTCCCATCTCTCCTCAGCATTTAAGCATATTCATGGTATGTCTTCAATGTAATGTGACTGCATCTGCAAAACTCTACTGTCCGATTTGGGCACGTTGGGTATTTTAATTTGAGGATCATCATTTAACCCTATTTGTTGATACAAGACTTAGGGTAAACTGAAAAATGAAATAATTGAAATATGACCTTAGGTATATTCTGAAAGTAGTATCCATACTAATTATAGGATATCTTTTTTATATTTCTGTAAATAATAGCACTAGTATATTTGAAGGAACCACTTTGAATAGTGTGGGCAATCTAACAATATTCATTATTCAAATATATAAATGAGGGAGACTTTCAGAACTTGCATTCTCCTTAGTTTCCACCAAAAACATATTGATATGCTCATTGAAAAAAAATCTTCAACTCTTTAAGGTTGCTCTAATGTTTTTGTTGATGTGTGTGTACGAGTGGGGTGGCAAGTATTCCGTGTGTTCTTGTCATTTGAAATCAATGTAAATTTAAGTTCCTTTTTCAATGTGTGTCATTCATTTATGCTTATTACCTGATTGTTATTGCTAAGGTTTTTTAAGACTTTATTGCATAATTGTAATGAAAATGAGCATCACTGGTTTAATGCTAGTTATTACAGAAAAATTCTTCAGTTATTCTCAAGTAGTCTAATGTAGAATGTGGTATTCATCATGTAGACCTTCATCATGTTGCAGAACATTATACAGAACATAATGCATACATTATTTGGATGATACATTTAGTGCTGCCTGTGCCCTGGACTGCTCACTGCCCAACCCTACTTGCCTTTGGGGGTTAGAGAATGCGTAGCTCTGCAAAATCAATGGATCAGACTCTGGGAGCAGGTGGGAATTCTACAGCAAGCTCATATGAATGCTGCTCCAAATTCATTTAATAATCTTGGGGCGGGGCACCCTTTATACCTTCCACCTGCATCTCATTGTTCCCAAGCAAGCATCTCTTTGAAGCAGTAGTTCCCAATAGGCTGGCATTGTCTGCATCAGCAATCCTTGGTATCTTAGGCAGTCTTCAATTAGGTCCTCCTGCAAAAGGAGGCATCTACTTTTGAGGCGGCACAGCCACCGCTGTTCCTCCTACATTGCTACCGTTTTGTTTTTTGATTTTTTGACAGTCTAATGGAAGCCAGAGTGCCATTGCCTCATCATTATTGACCCCATCTCAGAGGGTTCCCAGTATACTGAACTATGTCTGTCTTTGGTTGTCCTGTCTTCCAGGACCTTACTATCATTGACTACCAACCCTCAAAGAGATATTGCTCCAGGGGCATATCATCAGAGGGAACGGGGAGAGGAGGAACAGCTTACATGGTGGTCTCATGGACCTCTGGCATCCAGGCTTTGATCACTTCTTTAGAGAGGCCACAATCTGGATCTTTGAGAGCCATTAGCACCTGGTCTCCTTAGTTATGGAGTGTGGCCTTTAAATATTGTGTGCAAGATGCATAACAAAAAATATTATTAGTAGGATAATTCCTCCAATTATTTTGTATCTGAGGAGTCAAATAGCATCTTAATATTGTCCCATACTTTTTCCAAGAGTCTGGCATGAAGGGAAAGCACAGACACCATGGTTGCAGTGAGGCTAACAGCACAGGATAGTTAAGAAATTTGTCTGACTAGGTAACTTCAATATATTGAGCCAACTGTTGATGGACTTCAGTAGCTTTATGAACCTGGTAATGGGTTAGGCAGACTGAGTTAAACCTGGGGTCTCAGACCAATAGAGACATGTCCCTAACAAAGACCAACTCTTAAGTCAGTCTGTTGTTGTAGTTTCACAAGGGAATAGGATTCGTTTGCCATGGAGAAGGTCAGAGGCATAATACTCACAGAAATAAAAAAAAAAGTCCAAGAAGGTATGGGGGACCTCTCTGAATCTTTTGGGAGCAACCTTCAAGTTGATTTTTTCTAAGTGAAGCAACAATTGAGAGGACACCCTTTCAAGATCAGACAGATTAGGGTATGCGAGAATAATATCATCCTTATAATGGACTACAAGGACAGCCTTAGGGACTCTCTGTGTGGCTCCAGACACATGTAGCTGATAAATCGTCAGGCTATTTTTCATGCCCTGAGGCAGGACTGTCCACTGATTTTTTTGGATGGTTTATTCATATTAGGCTCTCATACTGTAAAGGCAATGCAGCATTTATCCTGGGGAGACAGAGGGATCTGGAAAGAGCAATTGTTAATATTTATGATCATCACATGATACTTGGGTGGGATAGTATAGCACCAGGATGAGGCACTCCTGCTTGAGTGGTCCCAATATTTTCCATATGTTTATTAATGGCTCTCAGATCCTGTAGAAGCCTATATTTCTCTGATTTCATTTTAATAACAAAAAATGAAAGTGTTATGTCTGCTGGAGGGTTCCAAATGACCCAAAGTTAATTTTTCTAAGACCTTGAAAGAAGAAAGCTTAGATTCCAAAATGGGCCACTGGTCTACCCAGATATCGGCTTCAAACAGCCAGGCCAAAGGTATAGGGTTAGGTACCTTGATGTCAATTGGCACTGGGTGGGCAGTGGCCATGAGAACTGAGGATGATTCCTGACTTTGTGATCTTTCCAGACTAGTTAGTCATGTTGTATAACATCATCAAAAAAAGGGTGTGATTATAGTAAGACACGTCTTCCAGAATATTTCTTCCCCAGAGGTTGCAGGGAACATCAGCCACAACAAATGTTAAAGATCCCTAATTATCATCCATGTCTTGCCAATGGATAGATCAGGTAGTCATTTTTGTAGCCTGTTGGCCTCCAACTCTTTATAATGGAGGTATCAGACTGAAATGTCCAATGGAGACACCTCAATGATTCATTTTTTTGTTATTATAGTGACATCTGCCCTTGTTAACTCTTTAACATCTAAATGTACAATCATCATTGGGGAGTGAGGATACACAGGCAAGGTCCAAAAGACAACTGGCTGGTCAAGGCTCCCACTTACTGGCAGGGCTGAGGAGCACCCCTTTTGGAGTTTATATTCTCTTACTGCTTTTGAAAACAATAATCTTTTGGCCAATGGAAACTTCTGTTACAACAGGGACATCTGGTCTAGGCCTAGCTGAGGGGAATACGAGGTGACTGCACTTTCCACAGCCCCAACAGGTACAATCAGGGAGCCATTCAGAAGGAGAAGTCCTTTGAACACACTCCATAACCAAGACATGTAGTCAGGGCTGCAATGGGACCCACACAAGGATCCAAATCATGACTGACACCAACCCATTTATGGATATCATCACTCCTTATGGCTGCCACAGCATTGTGAGTGGAAGCAGTAAGGCCCTCCCACCCATGCAAGTTTCTCGATGAATGTGTCTCTGGTTGGGCCAGCCATCAGCCTGCTTGTCCACTGCTTCAGTCACATGGGACATAAAAGTCCAGGAAGGACTCCCCAGACTTCTGGACAAGGTTGCAAAGGTAAGCAGAGGGGTCTCAAGGGGTGGAGGCCTTAAATATTAAAAGTAAGCATATAGTCCAATAGTGGCCTAAATGACAGAGTTAACATATACCCCGTGGCCAGTAAGCCTGACAAAAGTAATGTTAAGGTTGTATTCCAGTTTAATTCTAGCTGGATTCTCAGGCAAGTCATGATATGCAGAACTCCAATTAAGAAACACAGTGGGGCCAACCACTGCCTTAAGGAGATTATACCAAGCATAATGGAGGTCTGGAGGTACATGGCCCTTTGCTTCTGTACTTATTTTTAAAAAAGGGAATCTGGCCAGAATCGCTGGCAGCTATTCTGAGTAGTGCCAAGTCTGCCAGAGGAGTGAGAATCCAGTGTCTAGCCAGAGCATCTGGGCCAACTAGAAAAGCATCATGATATACCTGAGGAGGATGAGGTTCCTGGGAGAGAGGCAGTTCAGCATGAGGGACAGGCATTACAGTAGAGAGCATAGCAGGACTGACCACTGGAAGGCAAAGTCCCCCTAAATCACACCAAGAGTAAGCTGGGGGTCCTTTTCAAGGGGAAGGAACAGATGGGCTTGTCAGGGACCTGGGACAGCAGGGCTAGAGGATACCTTGGAGCCTCACTGCTGGAGGGATGGAATAGAGGAGGCCTCATCCTCATTGTTGAGATTAACATGCTTGTCTGGAGGAAGTGAGACAGGGTCAGTAATGGAAAAGTGAGAATTAGCCTGATCCTAGCAGGGTTTGCTATTGGTGGCCACCACTTCCTCTGGGGGAAGAATTCTTAAGACTGGCCACGACTATAAGAAGGATGGGGACAAAGAATACAGGAGACTTACTCCCAGACTGTATCTAGCACTTACTGGTGAGGAAGAGAAGACCAAGCCAGAGGCCAGGGTTCCACATGCTCTCTGGAGATATCCAGGGGGGCTAATACAACAGCCTCCCAAAAATTGGTCCAGGTCATGAGTTTTAATCTTGAGACCCCATGTCACCAGAAGAGTTTTCAACACCCTAATCTGGGCTTCCCTAATTGGTGGAAGGGAGGTGTAAGGAATAAATATAAAGCAATATAAAATAAATTACAAATATAACCCAGCCCAGAGTGTGTGTGTGTGTGTGTGAAATGCAATAAGGTAAACGCCCTAACTGAACTCCTCAATTGATTGGCTAAAAAGATACCATGGAGACCAAGTCTGAGTGTGTGTGTCTGTGTGTGTGTGTGTGTGTGTGTGTGTGTGTGTGTGTGTGTGTGTGTGTGTGTGTCGGAGGTGGAGATGGTAAGACCCAGTGTCAGATAAAGTAATGCTGAAGACCTGAGCTGAAAGAGACTTAAATACTATGTTCTGGCAGCTAAGGTTGGCTTGTCCCTGAGAGCCCCAATGGAGAGTCTTTATGTTGAGACTGACTCATTCCCAGAGCCAGCCCACCGATTCCAGGCACCCCAACTTCTGAAGCTCAATGAGGAAACACAGTGGATCTTGCCTGCATAACCATCAGAGCCAGGCTACATTTGCCAGACCAGAAGTGAGAGTGTGTGTGTGAATGAATGTGATTCCTTTTTGCTTTCTATTTGTTTATTGTTGCTTATGAATAAACACTAGTATAACCTGATTCTCCAAGTCACAGGCACTCTTTCTCTTTCTCTCACTCTCACTCTCAGCTCCATCCCTAAACCTGACTGTGGCAGGAGGGAACCTATTACAAGAGCTAGCACAAAGGAAACAAACAACAACAGATATGACAGGCAAGGCATCAAAAGTCCTGTACTAAGCAGAGGACTGCCTGTGCTGTAGCTCAAAGGCTGCTTGCCTTCCATGATGTCCCCAGGAGGGAAAGACATTAGGGAGCTAATCCCTACAACCACTGCCTGAGAGACTAATACCAGAATAAATCCAAACTGAAAGTGAAAATGAATAGTTCTAAGAGATTAGTGACAAAGACAAAGAAGAAAAGATGTTGTCCACAGGCTCATCCTCAGATTCTGAAAGTGATAATCACCTGGACAAACTAAGAAAAAGGAAGAAGAAGAGAAAAAAAAGAAAAGAAAGGAGGTCTGTTTACTCACCTTTGCAAAGACTGAGAGCATAAAATACTAATGGGTCAACTCACCAAACAGGCAAGCAACGGGGCACAACAGTTGCACTGTAAGAAGAAAAACAGATCCTGTCTAACCCTGAGCATAGTCCTTGTGTCCACAGGTAAAAATCAGCTCCCAGAAAGGGGTTTCACAAGCAATCACAAAGCAAGGACAATGAAGTAGTACATAGACCACATAGGGAATCAGATGTTTCCTATGCTCTGGACCGCCATTCATCCCAAGCAAGCATTTCTTCCAAGCAGCACTTCCCAATTTACTGGCCTTGCAGCATGAGCAATCCATGATCTCTCAGGAAGTCTTCAATTAGATCTTCCTGGAGGACTTGCCTTCAAGGCTGTGAGGACCCCTGGAATTTATACAGGGGCAGTCACTGCTATTCCTCCTGCAATTTAGCAGTGTTTACAACTGCCTTTTCTATGCTTACCAAGATGAAGATATATTTTTTATTTTGTTCTCTTAATAGGATATAACTCATTTATTGACTAGATATGTTACAAAAAAAAACCAGTTTGGCATACTTTATGTGAATTTCACTGAGTTCTGTGTATTTTTAAAAGGTCGTTTGTTCCGTTAACAATTTTTGTTGAGGACTTTGCATTCATATTCACCCAGGACAATCTCCTAAAACTTATTTTTGTTGCTTTCCTCCTGTAGTCATAGAATCATGTTAATGCTGGTACTATACATTTAAAAAAAAGCATTCCATTCTTATTTTAAGTAATTTAAGAAGATTATTATTTCTTTAATATTTGACAGAAAAGAGTCAATCCATCTATTCTGGAACATTTTGTGACAGAAAATTTTTCCAAATCCTGATTCTATCCTCTTGTGCAGTAGAGGTCGGTCTATGCTGGCTTCTCTTCACGACTCACCCTTTGTAAGATGTGTGTGTTCTGTAACCATCTGTTTCTTTCAGAAAATAAAATGTGTGCTTATATGCTTGTTAGTAATAATCTATTGGTACTGATTTGGTGTAAGTTACAATATCTGCTACTTCATCTTTGGTGATAATATGATTATATATATATATAATCATATTTAAAATCAGGGATGATGTAGAAAATACTGTTCTTGACATTATTTGATATATATTAAATATAATTATATTTAATTATTTGATTATACATTATATATTATTTATGTAACTATTGATAGATCATATATTATATTTATATATTATATTTATGTTTTATTACTTATAAATATATTCAATTATTTGATATATATTAAGTACAATTGCATAATTTTGTCCTCCTCCCCATTTCTATGCATCCTTTGATCTACTTCCTAAATTCATGGCATTTTTTGTTGTATTTTATTTTTTAAACTTTTATCTAGACTGTTTTAGGACAGTGGCTTATTATACAACCTTAGCTGGCTTGATACTCGTGTGTAAATCAGGTTGATCTCAAACTTCTGCAGCCTCCCTGAGCTCTTTTATGCTGTTTTTGTCATTTTCATTAAGGTAAGATGGCCTTGTAAATAAAGCATTGCCTTGTCATGTGCTTTTTAGAAAAGTCTGCGGAAGGTTAGTGTTAATTATTTAAACATTCTGAAGAATTTGCCATTGAAACAATTTGATTTTGTTCTGTTGCTGAAAAGTTCATTATAAACTCAATCTAATAAAGTTGGGAGTTTTTAATTCCTTCTTACATGTATTTAAGTTTTGGATGTACTTCTAAAAATTGTCAGTGTCACTAAGTTTTGACTACATATTTATGTCTGATGATTGTTACTTTTGGGCTGTAAACATTTAAAACATTAACCATGCTTTATTTCTTGAAGTGTTTGTGAAGAAGAAGAAAAGGAGGAGGAGAAGGAAAAGGAGGAGGAAGAGGAGGAGAAAGTAGCAGTAATAGTAGTAGTAGTAGAAGAAGTGGAAGAAGTGGAAGAAGAGGAAGAAGAATGTCAATTTTATTTTGTCTTACCTTGAAAATAATTTACATTATCAAAATCCAACAGAACAAAATAATTTGATATTTTCCCCCATGTCATTTCAATTATAAACCTATCCTAAAGAAATTATCATAAGTCAACAAGTTTATTAAAGAATATAGAACTCTTTGTAATAGCAAAGAGTCTATTAAGTGTCTAGCCACAGACAGTAAATAATTTTGCTTAGGCAGTTCTATTCAGTGAGATACACAGGTAACAGCGTTGAACCAAACAATCAAGCCCAAACTTAACATCAAATGTTATATATTTACTGGAAGGGAAATGTCTAAAATGCAACAGTAGTGAAAGGACATGAATGGATGTGTAAAGGTTCCTAAATCATCAATGATGCTGCATTTTTCTGGTTTCCCTATTCTACTCAATGAGAATTTTGAAGTAGGAAACTCAATATCTCATTTAAATTCTATACCTACAGAGAAAAGTGAGTAAAGGGGTTACTGTTCTCATTCAGGTCCAGTCCTAGTGGTTTGATGTGGTTAAATCCATTTAGCTTACATTTTCCAGATGAGACACCAGGCTATCAGGGACACAGTATTTTATCATACTTTCATGATTTTTTTCTGTAAATAAGGCAAGACTCATTAAGCATAATATTCTAAATTAAATTGTTGATAATGCATTTGTAGAAAGAAGAAGATGTTTTTGTTTATTGCTGGCTTTTAAGTGATTGAAAACATTTAATTACTGGCATTTTCAAATTGTACCCTGAAGATCAATGGAAAGTGACATAGCACAATAAATATAAACATAACATTATCTAATTATGTTACATCAAGAAAAATGAAAGATGTTTGGCTGTTTCAATGGCATCAATGCCAATAAGGCTTGAAATAGTCAAGATGTCCATACTTGCCTCAGACCTTAGACAGCCACTTAGCTCTTCTTGAAAAGAGCAACAATGCCTCACATGAACATTCCCCCTCAGCTAAGCTAATGTAGCCCCACCCCTTTCCTCCCAGATTTCTCTATAAGTAGCTCTGATCCTACTTAGGTAAGCTTTCTCCTATACACAGAAGATATGGAAGGTTATTTTACAGAAATCAATTGTTTCACCTAAATATGTGAATAAAGTAAAAACACAATTTTAAAATATTAGTAAAATTTTATCGCTATTAATAGTACTCCTGCTGTTAATAAAACAAAAATATGCCCAAAGGGAAAGCAAAATTGGGAGCAGAATTTCTTATTCTGTAAAGCAGGAAAATCATTATGAATCATTGTTCTAACTTTCAATTCTGGAATGGAATCAAGTGAACAAAGAACGAGTCTGTAGCTTCTTTTGGCTTCTCTAGGCTTTGCTCTCACAAGATCAAGGATCTGTGTTGTGAAGGAAGTCCCACATTACCTATTAATACAGAGTTGGAACATCTACATACTTGACTATACATAGCTTGACCCAGGTCTATTTTTACATCCCCAAATCATTCCTCTCTTGATGTTAAGGGATGACTGCACTGATACTTAAGACATGTCTGTCACTATTATGAGCAATTTACTTTCATTTTTACATGCCAAATATTTTATGTGGTTTACTTTTTAAATAAAACATGTTTTTCAAGTAATATATTTTGATATTCTTTCCTCTTTCCCAACACCTCTCAGGTCCTCCCCAGAGACTGTAACAATACAATTTGTTTTCTAACTCATCTATTTCTCTATTACCATTTTGCCATTACAGCAGTGAAATTAAACTATGCAGCATGCCCAAATCCAGGTTTCCAAGTTTAATAACCCAGACTCAGCTAACTAACTCCTGAGCCAGTGCCCTTTATATCACAATACAATTTGTTGTTTCTCATAATAATGATGCTGACTACCAGCCAAACTGCCATCATTAAATTGAGAATGATAGAACTAATCCAGTGTTGGGATTGTATACATCATTAGGATACCTGATGTAAACAGGAATTTCAAAGCATGCCTTTTAAAATTTCATAGGTCGTGTTTTACATTCATTTTCTGTATCCTAATCATTATATACATAAACATGAGAACTGATATGTAAACAATATAAAAACTTACTAATGGTCTCAGCAAGATTATGGTAACATATAGACAGAGCTGTTAACACTAAGTATTTGTGTATCTGATTCATTACAATTCTGTCATCATCAAAGATCATGATTAAAAATGCTTTTCATAATGTTTTAGTGTTTCTTGTAGCTGATAAAGGGGATGATGACTATTGTTCTGAAATAATTTAATGATTAATCATAAGTAAATAATAGAACATTGCCTTTTCTCCAAATAAACACTCATACCAGCTCTATATCTGCAATAGAACTTTTCCTAAGACTTTATTTTTCTGTTTATTGCATTTGTATTGATAAGCTTATTTCTGAATGTAAATGCATAGACATGGAGAGAAGTTAGGTAACATATTCTAATACATTCTGAAAATAAAGAGTTTGCTCTCTGCTTTGATCACATCATCCAGGTTCTTCCCTACTGCTGCAAAGAATAGAGTTATGGCCTTCCCTCATCACTGTAATATGTGATAGAAGAATAAAATTTAAATACATTTTTAAATTCCCAAAGACTTTAAAACAGCTTTTCTGAATATTATAGAGGTCCTTAAAGACAAAATTAATAAAACCTTAAAGAAATACAAGAAAAAGAAACATATAGTATAAGGAAATAAGAAAATCTGTTCAGTATTTGAAATTAGAAATAGAATATACTTTAAAAAATCTAAACCAACATAATTTTTGATATGAAAAACTTAGGAATTTGAGAAGTAACTATAGAGGCAAGCTTCACCAACAGAATATAAGAAATGAAAAAGAAAATCTCAGGTATTGAAGATACAATAGAAGAAATGGTGACATCAGTCAAAGAAAACGTTGAATCTAAATCTCCTGATGCAAAATATCTAGGAAATTTAAGACATGATTAAAAGACCAAAGCTAAAAATAATAGGTTCAGAGGAGGGTAAAGAAATCCAGCTCAAAGTCCAGAAACTCTTTTCAACAACATCATAGAAGAAAATTGTTCTAAATATCCCTATAAATGCACAAGAAGCATACAGAACACCAAATAGATTGGACCAGAATAGAAAGTCTCCTTTTCAGCATAATAATCAAAACAGAACAAAGAAAGTACATTAAAAATGTACAAAGAGATAAGGAGAAATGAACAAGTAATATAAAAAGGAAGGCCTATTAGAATTATAGCTAACTTAACAGTAGAAACTCTGAAAGTTAAAAGGGCCTGGATAGATATTCTGCAGTCTGTGACAGACCACAGTTGCCAGTTTAAAAAACTATATGAAGCAAAACTTTCAATCACTAGTGAGGGAGAAAAAGAAGTAATTTTAATATTAAGTAAGATTTAAGATTAAAAATAAGATAATTCTATGGTTAAGTGAAATTTACACAAATATACCTACATATCCATACAAACAGAAGGTGCTACAATCTTCTATAGTTGGTGTTCCAACCAAAGGAGGTTCATCCACCCATAAAGACACAGAAAACAAATAACCTCACACCATCAAAAGAAAAAGAAAAGTGCACACACACACACATACACACACACATGCATACACACACAAACATATACACATATATACACACACATCACTACCACCACCAACACTGACAACAGCAATATAACAGGAATCAACAATTATTGGTCATTGATGTTTCTTAGTAACAATTGTCTCAATTTCCAATGAAAAAATGGCAGATGCTGTGTTCAGTACTCATGGTGCTGCTCCCTATGGGTCAAGTATCCAAACACATGAATCCATGGGTAGTTTACCTATTTAAACTGCCACATTGTTTTGAGACTTCAATATTGTACTTTCACAAATTGGCAGGTCATTCAGACAACAGTTAAAGAAAGAAATAATGGGGCTAACTTGATGTTATAAATCAAATGGACCTTACAGGTATTTGCAAAACATTTCACCCAAGCACAAAGAATATAACTCCTACTCTGCACCTCATGTAATGTTCTACAAAATTGGCTACATTCTTGGATTGAAAGCAAGTATCAACAGATACAATAAAATTGAGATAACTCATTGCATCCTATTGAGTCACCTCAGAGTATCACTTGATATTATCAACAATGAAAATAACAGAAAGCTTACAAATTCTTAGCAACTGAACAGCTTTCTACTGAAAGGAATATTGGTCAGGACAGAAATAAAGGAAGAAATTGAAGACTTTCTAAAATTCAGAAAATTATAAAATACACCAAGATTGATGGAATACGATGAAAGCAGTGCTAATAAGAAAGCTCATAGCACTAAGTGCCTACAGAAAAGAAAAAAATCTTTTATAATGGAATAAACAGCAAAAGTTTTAGAAAAATAAAAGAAGTAATCACACCTAAGAAGAGTAGATGGCAAAAACAATCAAGATGAGGGCTGAAATAATTGAAATGTAAGTAAAGAGAACAATATAAAGAATCAACAAAACAAGTAATTTGATAAACACAGAGAAAATATCTAAATTAGCAATACCAGAAATGAAAGGGGAAATATAATGATAGTTACCAGGATAATCCAAAGAATCATAAGGACCTACTTCAAAAACCTATACTCCTCCAAATTTGAAAAATCTAAAAGAAATAAATAATTTTCTAGAAATATACAACTTATATAAGTTAAATCAAGATCAAATAAACAACTTAAATATATCTATAATCCCTAGCAAAGTAGACATAGTCATTAAACATCTCCCAATCTTAAAAGCCCAGAGACAGTGGCTTTAGTGCAGAATTCAACTGGATTTTCAAAAAAGAGATAATGTCAATGCTCTTCATTTTTTTGATAAAATAAGAACAAACAGCAGTAACAAAAGCAAAAAAAAAAAAAAAAAAAAAAACCACTAGTCAGTTCGTATTATGAGGCTACTCACCATGATATGTAAACTACATAAAGATATAACTAAGAAAGATAACTAAAGATTAATATTCCTTATGAAAAAATTCAAAAATACGCAATAAAACACTTGCTAATTTAATCTAAGAATACATAAAAAGATCATTTATCATGATCAAACATACTTAATCCTTGAGCAACAGAAATGGTTGACCATATAAATCACTAAATGTAATGTACCATGTAAATAAACAGAAAGAAAAAAGCCACATGCATATCTCATTAAATGCTGAAAAATAAAACCTTTGTCCCATTCCAAAATTCATCATGAAAAAATTCCTGGATATATCAAAGATTCAAATAACTTAAGGAAACATAATAAATATAGCAAAACCTATAGCCAAAATCAAATGAAATGAAGAGAGACTAAATGCAATTCCACTAAAATCAGGAAGAAGAAAAAGTTCCTCATTGTCTACATATCTATTCAATGTTGTATTTGAAATATTAGCCACAGCAGTAGGACAAATAAGGAAGAATAAAGAAATACAGATTGGAAAGGAAGAACTTAATATGTATCATTATTTGCATATGATAGAATAGTATACTTAAGTGACTACAAAAAAGTACTTCCAGTGAAGGCAGTAATTACAGCATTCACTGAAGTGGCTGAATGTAGGATTAACTAAAAAATAAAACAAAACAGAAACAAAAGTAAAAAAGAAACAAAACAAAAAACAAACAAAAAACAAAAACAAAGAAAAACACATCTAGCAAAACCAGTTGTTCTCCTATATACTACAATAAAAGGACTGAGAAAGAAATTTTAAAAAAACAATACCTTTCATAACAGCCACAAAGCATACAAAATATATTAAGATAATGCTAACTAAGCAAGTGAAAAACTAGTATAATAAAACTTGAAGTCTGTGAAAAAAGAAATTGAAAAAAGTATCAAGAGTTAGAAAGATCTTCCATGCTCATGAATCTGTAAGATTAGCATATTAAAAATGGCCATCCTAGCAAAAGCAGCCTATAATTTTAATGCATTCCCCATCAAAATTCCATCATAAATTTGTACGGATCTTGAATAGACAATTCTCAGCTTCTAATGGAAAAACAAACAATGAAACAACAACAATAAAACAGTTTCGCTAAAACCACCCAGAACAATAAAAGAACTCCTAGATGTCCCATTGTTCCCAATTTCAAATTGTACTAATCAAAACAGCACGATTTTGGCATATAAACAGATAAACTGATTAATGCAGTCAAACTGAAGACCCAGACATAAATCCACATACCTATGGACATCTGATTTTTGAAAAAGAATGAAGACCTATTCATAGACAGAAACCCCTCACACAGAGACAGAGACAGAGACAGAGAGGCAGAAAGATAGAGACAGATACAGACAGACAGACAGAGTCTTTAACAAATTCTGGTTCAACAGGTGTCTGTATATAGAAGAATGCAAACACCCATATTCCTTACCCTTCATAAAACTCATGTCCAAGTAGATTGAAGAACTCAGCATAGATTCAAATACACTGAACCTGATAGAAGGGAAAGTAGGGAATAGCTGTTGGTATCAGAGAGGACTTCCTGAGGAAAACACCAATAGTGAAGATAAAAGATCAACAGTCAATAAATGGGCCATCATGTAAATGAAAAGCTTCTACAAGAAAAGGACATCATCAATGAGACAAAGCAACAGTCCACAGAATGAGAAAAGAACTTTTTACCAACTCCAAATCTGATATGGGCTTATATGTAAAATATATGAAAAACTCAAGAAATAAAAAGGAAAAACAAGGCAACTGAACAACCTGGGTGCAAAACCAGCAATAAAATATTCAGTGTAGAATCTGTTGTGCCTGCAAAATATGCTTTGGTATTGGTGACTAACAACTTATGGATGTGATCAGCCAATGTCTAGTTTAACTTAAGACCCACATTATAAGAGGGAGCCCACACCCTACACTGACTGGAGGATCAGGAACCAGAGACTGACTAACTCAGAGTCCTAAAATAGAACCAAATATTACCAAATAAAAATAAAAGAAAAAAGTAACAAAAAAAAGAAAGAAAACAACAGCGAAATGATTCTCTAAGGATGTTCCGCTATACTCATAGATCAATACCTTAAACAGTCAATATCAGAGAGGCTGAAGTGGGTAGGTAGATGTGGAAGCACCCTCATAGATTAAGGATAAGGGGAGATGGTATAGGGGATTTTCAGAGGGAAAACTGATAAAGGGGATAGCATTTGAAATATAAACCTATGAAATATCCAATTAAAAAATGGGTGCAATTATAAACATAAAATTCTTAAAATAGAAACATCAAATGCCTGTGAAACACTTGAAGAAATGCTCAACATTCTTAGGCAAAAGTGAAATGAAAATCAAAACTACCTTGAGATTCCATCTTATACCTGTTACAATGGCTAATATCAATAGCATAAGTGATAATTCATTCTAGACAGGATATGAAGCAAGGGCAATGTTACTCCATTGCTGCTGGGCATACAAACTTGTACAGTCACCATGGAAATCAATATTGTGCTTCCTCAGAAGTTGGCAATCAATCTACCCCCAGATTCAACTATACTACTCTTGGGCACATATATTTTTTATTATATATTTTTATTTTCTATATTCTTTGTTTACATTCCAAATGATTTCCCCTTTCCCTGTTCCCCCCTCCCCATATGTCCCATAAATAATCTTTTCTCCTCACATTCTCCAATCACCTCTCTCCTTTTTCTCTGTCCTGATACTCCCTTCCAATGCTAGATCAAGTCTTTCCAGGATCAGGACCCTCTCCTTACTTCTTCATGGGAGTCATTTGTTATGCTAATTGTGCCTTGGGTATTCAGAGCTTCTGGGCTAATTAATATCCACTTATCAGAGATTGCATTCCATGTGTATTCTTTTGTGATTGGGTTACCTCACTTAGGATGATATTTTCCAGATCCAAACATCTGCCTAAAAATTTTGTGGATTCATTGTTTTTAATTGCTGAGTAGTATTCCATTGTGTAAACATACCACATTTTCTGTATCCATTCCTCCATTGAGGGACATCTGGGTTCTTTCCAGCTTCTGGCTATTATAAATAAGGCTGCTATGAACATAATGGAGCATGTGTCTTTATTGCATGCCGGGGAATCCTTTGGGTATATTCCCAGGAGAGGTATAGCAGGGTCCTCCAGAAGTGTCATGTCCAGTTTTCTGAGGAACTGCCAGACTGATTTCCAAAGCGGTTGTAACATCTTACAGCCCCACCAGCAGTGGAGGAGTGTTCTTCTTTCTCCACATCCTTGCCAACACCTGCTGTCTCCTGAGTTTTTGACCTTAGCCATTCTGACTGGTGTAAGGTGAAATCTCAGGGTTGTTTTGATTTGCATTTCCCTAATGACTAATGATGTTGAGCACTTCTTAAGGTGCCTCTCAGCCATCTGAATTTTTTCAGGTGAAAATTCTTTGTTTAGATCTGTACCCCATTTTTAATAGGGTTATTTGGTTCCCTGGGGTCTAACTTCTTGAGTTCTTTGTATATATTGGATATTAGCCCTCTATCAGATGTAGGGTTGGTGAAAATCTTTTCCCAATTTGTTGGTTGCCCTTTTGACAGTGTCCTCTGCCTTACAGAAACTTTGTTATTTTATGAGGTCCCGTTTGTCAATTCTTGATTTCTTGATCTTAGAGCATAAGTTATTGGTGTTCTGTTCAGGAACTTTTCCCCTGTGCCCATGTCCTCAAGGGTTTTCCCCAGTTTCTTTTCTCTTACTTTCAGCGTGTCTGGTTTTACATGGAGGTCCTTGTTCCACTTGGGGTTGAGTTTAGTACAAGGAGATAAGAATGGATCAATTCGCATTCTTCTGCATGTTGACCTCCAGTTGAACCAGCACCATTTGTTGAAAAGGCTATCTTTTTTCCACTGGATGTTTTCCACTCCTTTGTCGAAGATCAAGTGACCATAGGTGTGTGGATTCATTTCTGGATCTTCAATTCTATTCCATTGGTCCACTTTCCTGTCACAGTGCCAATACCACACAGTTTTTAACACTATTGCTCTGTAGTATTGCTTGAGGTCTGGGATACAGATCCCCCCAGAAGTTCTTTTACTGTTGAGAAGAGTTTTAGCTATCCTGGGTTTTTTGTTATTTCAGATGAATTTGAGAATTGCTTTTTCTAACTCTGTGAAGAATTGAGTTGGGATTTTGATGGGGATTGCATTGAATCTGTATATTGTTTTTGGCAAAATAGCCATTAAACTATATTAATCCTGCCAATCCAAGAGCATAGAACATTTTTCCATTTTCTGAGGTCTTCTTCAATTTCCTTCTTCAGTAACCTGAAGTTTTGTCATGTAGATCTTTGACTTGTTTGTTTAGAGTCACACCAAGATACTGTATATTGTTTGTGGCAATTGTGAAGAGTGTCATTTCTCTAACTTCTTTCTCAGCCTGCTTATCCTTTCAGTACAGGAAGGTTACTCATTTGCTTCAGTTGATTTTATAACCTGCCACTTTGCTGAAGTTGTTTATCAGCTGTAGGAGTTCTCTGGTGGATTTTTTTTGGGGGGGTCACTTAAATAGACTATCCTGTCATCTGTAAATAGTGATAATTTGACTTCCTTCTTTCCAATTTGTGTCCTTTTGACCTCCTTATGTTGTCTAATTTGTCTAGCTAGAACTTCAAGTACTATATTGAAAAGATATTGAGAAAGAGGAAAGCCTCATCTAGTCTCTGATTTTAGTGAGATTGCTTCAAGTTTCTCTCCACTTAGTTTGATGTTGGCTACCAGTTTGCTGTATATTGGTTTAACTATGTTTAGGTATGGGTCTTAAATTTCTGTTCTTTCCAAGATGTTTAGCAATGAAGATGTTGAATTTCGTCAAATGCTTTTTCAGCATCTAATGAAATGATCATATTTTTTTTATTTGAGTTGTTTATGTAGTGGATTGTGTTGATGGATTTCCTTATATTGAACCATCCCTGCATCCCTGGGATGAAGCCTACTTGATCATGGTGGTTGCTTGTTTTGATGTGTTCTTGGATTCGGTTGGCAAGAATTTTATTTAGTATTTTTGCATCGATATTCATAAGGGAAATTGGCATGAAGTTCTCTTTCTTTGTTTGATCTTTGTGTGGTTTTGGTATCAGCATAATTGTGGCTTCATAGAATGAGTTAGGTAGTGTTCATTCTGTTTCTATTTTGTGGAATAGTTTGAAGAGTATTGGTGTTAGGTCTTCTTTGAAGGTCTGATAGAATTCTGCACTGAAGCCACCTGGTCCCCTGCTTTTTTTGGTTGGGAGATTTTCTATGACCCCTTTTATTTTTTAGGGGTTATGGGACTGTTTAGATGATCTACTTGATCCTCATTTAATTTTGGTGTCTGATAACTGTCTAGGAAACTGTCCATTTCCTCCAGATTCTCCAGTTGGGTTGAGTATAGGCTTTTGTAGTCGGATCAAATGATTTTTTGAATTTCCTCAGTTTCTCCATTTTCATTTCTAATTTTGTTAATCTGGATACTCTCTTTGTGCCCTTTGGTTAGTCTGGCTAAGGGTTTATCTATCTTGTTGATTTTCTCAAAGAACCAGCTCCTGGTTTTGTTGATTCTTGGTATGGTTCTCCTTGTTTCTACTTGATTGATTTCAGCCCTAAGTTTGATGATTTCCTGTCTTCTACTCCTCTTGCATGAAATAGCTTCTTTTTGTTCCAGGACTTTCAGGTGTGTCGTTAAGCTGCTAGTGTGTGCTCTCTCCATTTTCTTTTTGGAGGCACTCAGGGCTATGAGTTTTCCTCTTAGCACTGTTTTCATCGTGTCCCATAGATTTGGTATGTTGTATCTTCATTTTCATTAAATTCTAAAAAGTCTTTGATTTCTTTCTTTATTTCTCCCTGACCAAGGTATCATTTAGTAGAATATTTTTCAGTTTGCACGTGTATGTGGACTTTCTGTTGTTTTTGTTGCTATTGAAGACTACTTTTACTCCATAGTGATCTGATAGATGGCATGGGATTATTTCGATCTTTTTATATTGGTTGAGTTTATATGTAACATATATACATATAATATATATATGTGTGTGTGTGTGTTAAATCTAATTGGTCCAAAGCTTCAATTAGTTTCACTGTGTCCCTGATCAGTCCATTGAGGAAAGTGCAGTGTTGTGTTAGGTGCAATGTGTGCTTTGAACTTTTATGAATCAGTGTGCCCTTGTATTTGGAGCATAGATGTTCAGGATTGAGAGTTCTTCTTGGTGTAATTTTCCTTTGACCAGCAAGAAGTGTCCCTCAGAGTCTCTTTTGATGACTTTGGGTTGAAAGTCATTTTTTTCTGATATTAGAATGGCTACTCCAGCTTGTTTCCTGAGACCATTTGCTTGTAAAATTGTCTTCCAGCCTTTTACTCTAAGGTAGTGTTTGTCTTTGACACTGAAGTGTGTTTCCTGCATGCAGCAAAATGTTGGGTCCTGTTTATGTATCCAATCTGTTAGTCTACATCTTTTTATTGGGGCATTGAGCCCATTGATGTTAACAGATATTAAGAAATAGTGATTATTACTTCCTGTCTTTTTTTTAAAGAAGCAAACACTTTTAATTACAACACTATAATTCCAAGTAAAATAAAAAAGATAGCTTCTGGAAACATGGCACTGTATCTCAAATCTCTTTGAATATATGTGCAAATCTTAAAACTGTGTGAACTAATCTTTTTCTTTTTCTTTTTTTAATGATTTTTTATTCGATATATTTTTATTTACATTTCAAATGATTTCCTCTTTTCTCGACCCCCACTCCCTGAAAGTCCCATCAGCCCCCTTCCCTCCCCCTGTTTTCCCACCCAACCCTTCCCACTTCCCTGTTCTGGTTTTGCCCTATACTGCTTCACTGAGTCTTTCCAGAACAAGGGACCACTCCTCCGTTCTTCTTGTACCTCATTTGATGTGTGGATTATGTTTTGGGTATTCCAGTTTTCTAGGTTAACACCCACTTATTAGTGAGTGCATACCATGATTGATCTTTTGAGTCTGGGTTACCTCATTTAGTATGATGTTCTCCAGCTCCGTACATTTGCCTAAGAATTTCATGAATTTGTTGTTTCTAATGGCTGAATAGTACTCCATTGTGTATATATACCACATTTTTTGCATCCACTCTTCTGTTGAGGGATATCTGGGTTCTTTCCAGCTTCTGACAATTATAAATAGGGCTGCTATGAACATAGTGGAACATGTATCCTTATTACATGCTGGGGAATCTTCTGGGTATATGCCCAGGAGTGGTATAGCAGGATCTTCTGGAAGTGAGGTACCCAGTTTTCGGAGGAACCGCCAGACTGATTTCCAGAATGGCTGTACCAATTTGCAACCCCACCAGCAGTGGAGGAGTGTTGCTCTTTCTCCACATCCTCGCCAACACCTGCTGTCTCCTGAATTTTTAATCTTAGCCATTCTGACTGGTGTAAGGTGAAATCTCAGGGTCAATCTCGAGGCCAACATCGAGGGGGTCTAAGCCCTATGGGCGTTGGCCTGCACCCAGGCCCTGAGCTGTTCGGGGCGGGGGGGGGGGGATGCATCGGGGTGCCAACCCAGCCAGGAGTATTTTTGCCCAGGCCCTTGCGCACGCGCCACCATTTTGCCTACAAGATGCCAGAGAGCTCTAGCAGGCAAAGCTGGCTAACAGGCATAGCCCGAGCTAACATAGCAGGGAGGGTCTAGGCCCCAACAGGCCCTGGACTGACCCCAAGAACTGGGCTGCTTGTTGGGCCATCTGTGTGTCAACCCGCCCAGGAAGTAATTAGCCCAGCAGACTCTCCTGGCACTTTCAGGGAGCATGCACGCACTCCCGCCATCCTGGCCACCTGACAGAACCAATTATCAGTCATAGACTGAGGGGAACTTTGCTCGGACCTTGGCCTACCTGTCATTTTTGCTGTTATTTTTAAAATTTGATTGGTTATCTTCTTTTGGGTTTGATGAAAGAAGGTTAGTATCTTGCTTTTTCCAGGGTGAAGTTTCCCTCCTTGTATTGGTATTTTCTTCCTATTATTCTTTGTAGGGCTGTGTTTGTGAAAAGATATTGGGTAAACTTGGTTTTGTCATGGGATATCTTAGTTTCTCCATCTATGGTGATTGAGAGTTTTGCTGGGTATAGTAGTTTTGGCTGACATTTGTGTTCTCTTAGAGTTTGCATGAGATTTGCCCAGGATCTTCTAGCTTTCATAGTCTCTAGTGAGAAGTCTGGTGTGATTCTGATAGGTCTTCCTTTATATGTTACTTGGCCTTTTTCTCTTTCTGCCTTTAATATTCTGTCTTTGTTTAGTACATTTGGGGTTTTAATTATTGTGTGACAGGAGGTATTTCTGTTCTGGTCCAGTCTGTTTGGATTTCTGTAGGCTTCTTGTATACTCATGGGCACCTCACTCTTTAAGTTCGGAATTATTCTTCCATAATTTTATTGAAGATATTTGCTGGCCCTTTAAGTTGTAAATCTTCACTCTCATCTATACCTATAATCCTTAAGTTTGGTCTTCTTATTTTTTCTTGGATTTCCTGGATGTTTTGGGTTACAACCTTTTTGCATTTTGGATTTTCTTTGACTGTTGAGTCCATGGTTTCTATGGTATCTTCAGCATCTGAGATTCTTTCTTCTATCTCTTGTATTCTGTTGTTGATATTTGCATCTATGTCCCCTGATTTCTTCCCAAGGCTTTCTATCTCCAAAGTTGTCTTTCTTTGAGTTTTCTTAGTTGTTTCTACTTCTGATTTTAGATCCTGGATGGTTTTGCTTAGCTCCTTCACTTGCTTGTTTGTGTTTTCCTGTAATTCTTTAAGAGATTTTTTGTGTTTCCCCTTTCATGACCTCAGCCTGTTGACCAAAGTTCTCCTGTATTTCTTTAAGTGATTTTTTGTGTTTCCTCCTTATTGGCTTCTGTATTCTCCTAAATTTGTTTAAGTGATTTTTGTGTTTCCCTTGTAAGGGCTTCTAACTTTTGATCCAATTTTTTTCCTGAATTCTTCTAATACATTTATTTATGTCCTTCATGTGTTCCTGTATCAGCATCATGACCAGTGATTTTAAACCCATATCTTGTTGTTCTGGTGTGTTGGCGTATATAGTACTTGCTGTTAATGGAGAATTGGGTTCAGATGCTGCCATATTTCCTTGATTTTTAGTAATGGTCCTACGTTTGCCTTTTGCCATCTAGTTCTCACTGGTGTTAGTTGGTCTTGTTGTCAAGGCTGGACTCTCCAGTACAAGCTGCCTCTTCCCAGCTGGTCTCTGGGTGCACAGCTGACCCCCTGCATGGCTTAGAGACGGGGTGCTGTCGCCCAGGCTGTTCAGGACCCCAAAGCAGAGACCTGAAGGCTCCCACCAGAGACCTCAGGACTGGATCCTCCACTCTGCAGGGCCTGACTCACCACAGCAGGCTTCTTCCTCCCAGCTGGCCTCTGGGTGCACAGCTGGATTCTTGCACAGCCTGGAGACAGGTGCCATGGCCCAGGCTGTTCCTGATCCCAAAGTGGAGACCAGAAGGCTCTCACCAGAGGCCTCAGGACTGGATCCCATGGCCCAGTCTGTTCCTGATTCCAAAGCCTTGGGCACATATCTAAATGTCCTATATCAAGGACATTTTCTCAGTGGCATTCATTGCAGCTATATTCATAATAGGCAAAACCTAGAAACAATGTACATATCCCTAAACCAAGGAATGATTGTCCTGGCTAGTTGTGTCCACTTGACTCAAACTGGAGTTATCACAGAGAAAGGAGCTTCAGCTGAGGAAATGCCACCATGAGATCCAGCTATAAGTCATTATCTCAATTAGTGATCAAGAAAAGATGGCCCACAGTGTGTGGTGCCATCCCTGGGCTGGTAGTCTTGGGTTCTTTAAGAAAGCAAGCTGAGCAAGCCAGGGGAAGTAATCCAGAAGCTGGAGCCTAGAAGACAAGGTGGCAGGGCTAGAGAAGTGACCAAGCCCTCAGAGGAGCCCAGAAGATAATGAGTTGCCCAGACATAGGACAGTGGAAGTTTGATTTTGATTTTGATTGTGACTGTGCCCTGATATCTTTCCCTCTTCAAGAAAAAAAAAAGTGTATTTTAGTGGAGCCCACAATTAAGAGACTTTCAATTGAAAAAAGGCTTTGAATTTTAAAGATTGGATACTTTAAAGGGATTAAAAATTAATATGTTAAGAATTTGCAAAGACTGTGGGTCTTTTAAAGTTATTTAGATCTTGGGGATGAATAAAAAAGTTAGGGTTGATGCTTAATAGTAATGAGTTTGTGTGTCAAGTTGACAAGAGGTCAATTGCACTGGCTGTTTTTGAGTGTCAACTTGACACAAGATGGAGTTATCACACAGAAAGGAGTTTCAGTTGTAGAAATGCTTCCACAAGATCCAACCATAAGGCATTTTCTCAATTAGTGATCAAGTAGAGAGATCCCATTGTGGGTGGTGCCATCCCTGGGCTGCTAGTCTTGGGTTCTATAAGAAAATGAACTGAGCAAGCCAGGGGAAGCAAGCCAGTAAGTAACATCCCTCCATTGTCTTTGCATCAGCTCCTGCTTCTTGACTTGCTTGAGTTTTAGTCCTGACTTCCTTTGGTGGTGAACAGTAACGTGGAAGTGTAAGCTGAATAAGTTCTTGCTTCTTGGTCATGATGTTTGTGCAGGAATCGAAACCCTGACTAAGACAATGGTTAAATTTTTAAAAAAAAAATGGTATCATGAAATTAGCAGGCAAAGGTTTAAGACTAGAAAAAAGGTCATCATCTTGAGTGAGAAAATCCAGACTTGGAATGATATATATATATTCACTTATAAGTGGATACTAGCCACTAATTAAATGATAATCAAAATATAATCTATAGACCTAGATAGGTTAGATAAAAAGGTGTAGTGGTGATGAAGTAATTGTCCTGGGATGAGGAAGTAGAATAGAGTTTTTACTGGTGGACTTGAATTGGGTAGGTACAAATGTAGAGGAAAACATGGGAAATGAAAACAGTGTGGAGAGAGAGCGAGTTCAGGGAGAGAGAGACAGCTAAAATTAGAAGGGCATCTTGGGAATGGTGTGGAAATCTAGTGAAGTGGAAACCTCCTGACATGTATGAAAGTGATCCTAATGAATATTCATAGATATAGAGGATAAGGGGGTCTACTGACCATCTTTTTGTAGCCAGGTGAGGCTTCCAGAAATTGGAGTAGTTTACATTCAATTGAATTGTTGGCCAAAGGAGTTCCATGCTAACCCACAACCTCCCCCACCCAAACCCAGGCTGTTGCTAAGACAAAATGATGCTCTCTACAAACTGGTAATTGGGCCCCAATGACAACACCCACACAATTCGGTGAGCATGGAGAAGTAAAGGGGGTGCCTGTATGAACCCCTGATTCTATGTTCTGTTTTTTTTTTTTTTTTTTTTTTTTTTTTTTTTTTTTTTTTTTTTTTGGTGTGGGAAGGTACTCTGCAAACTACCAAAAGAGAAACATGGGCACCAACCCAAATGTAAAACTCCTGACCTTCAATCTGTCCTCCTAGATAGATCTAAATATGCTAAATCAGTGGTGGCCTAGAACTTGTGATAGTAGTCAACGGATGTCTGATTTAACCTCAGGCCCACACCAAATGGAGAAAGCCACACCCGGAACTGCTGGAGTAATCAAAGTGAACCAAAAATTAGATAGCCCCTGGACCGAGGGTAAAGCTACTAGTTAAAAGGATAGCAATAAAATGATTCCTAGGGACACTCTGCTACAGTCATAGATCAGTGCCTTATCTAGTCACTAGGAGAGAGGCTTCCATCAGTAGCCTATGGGAACAGATGAAGAGACCCATAGTCGGACATGCAGAAAGGGAGTCTAAGTTGGGAGTCTCCATCCAATTCTTCCCCTCAGATCTCAAGAAATACTCCAGAAGAGAGAGGAATTATGAAACAGCAAGAGAATGTGGAGGACACAAGGAGAACAAGGCTCTGTGAATCAAGTAACAAGGCAAGTGAGTTCTTACAATCACGGGGTCTATATGGGTCTACACCAGGTCCTCAGAAGACCTAATCCACTCCATTTTAGAATGAGCATCCAACTAGGCCTTAAGTTTCAATTTCCCAAAGAAGCAGGCAATACTCCTCAGGAGAGCCACAAACAATGGGTCATTAATCAATAGCAACCCTGACATTTAGCCAACAGGGAATATAAGCATGGAGCTGACTCAGTTCCTGGGACATCTGGCTGAGAGTACCTGAAATTCTCTAAGGCCTGACGAAAAACATGTTAAAACTAATATATCAACCAATCAGACATTGTTCTAGCTTTACTGACACATGCCTAGCCAATCATGTTAGAGATTATATAAGCCTGCTAGAATATTCTCCAACCCCTGCATAAAAAGGGGCCTGTGAGCTCTTCTCTGGAATATCATTTTGATGAATAGGTGATCCCGATATGCTGGTGTTGCCACAAAATAAATGTTCTTTGCCTTTGCCTACTTTTTGAGTGTGTGGGGGCCTTCCTTCAGCAATTCTCAGATCCTGACAGTTCTCTGTATATGTATTACAATATAAGCTATACTATTAGCTTAATATTTCTATCAAAATCCTGACATTGAGAACAAATGGATCTGTGATTCTTATGCTTGCTCTTTGTTCTCCTTCCTTCTGTTAGGTTCCTGCCCAACTTTGCTATGAAAATTTTTGCTTTGTATTACTATATTTTGTCATGCTTTGGCTCACAGAAACCTATTCTTCTTTCATTTTCTAATGAGAAAAAGGGAGTGGATCTGGAAGGGAGGAAAGGGGAGGAGGAACTGCAAGTGTTAGAGGGAGGAGAAACTATAATCAGGATAAGGTATATGAAAAAAATAATCTACTTTTAATGGAAAAAAAAGAAAATGAAGAATTTTTGGCTCAGGTTTTCAAGCAAATTGAGCATTTTGTTTCTATAGGTTGAAACCAAATTCATTAAGAAGAGAGGATAGTAAAGATTTTATCATATTAATTAAAATAGATGGGTGTGGTATTTGATGCAATCTTCCTGTTAGCAGCTATTTTTCTACTAACCACATGTGCTACTATTGGTTAATTTACTTCAATGTGATTAATTTGCTCAAGCACTTTAGATTTATTGCATTTGTTTTATCTTATCAGTAGAAAACATAATGTTGTTATAAATTAATGGGATTCAATTGAAAACAAGAACAAGTCTTCAAATCCAGGTATTATTAATGACAGTTCTGTGGTTACAAGAAAAAAAAATATAAAGGAAAATAATAGCAGTAATACAAATGTGATTTTTTTTATTTCCAATATGATCTCCTTATATAGTCAAGACCATGTTTGAATTTGTAATCCCACTGCCTCAGCTTCCAGAAGGAGTTTCATATTCAGTACTCACATGTTTTTACAAAAATGTTTTGTCATTATCTGTGAATAGATCAAATTAACCTCACCACCAATATTTATGTGCCACTTCCTGCTATGTGACTGATATGTTTTCCTTTTTGCACAAACACTTAATACATTTTTTAAGAAAATGAAAAAATCCCCATAAATAAACTAAATCTGTATAAAAATTTAAGTATGATAAAAAAGTAAAAAATGATAATTAGAAATTAGACTCATCGTGAAATTAGAAAATGTTGCATAATTGAGATAAAAAGGATGCATAGTCCTGAGAGGAGCTAATTACAAGGTTAAAATCAGGATTTCCTGGTTAACAAGCAGTAAAACAAAATTATTGAAAGCTCATAAATTTTAGTCGTATATACTAGATATATATTTATAAATACATCATTATAAAACAATGCATTTCCTTAAACAAATAATCTTTTTGTGGATAGAAATCTGTAGGTTCTGGAAGAAGTCATAACTACAAATTGTGCCAGGTACATAAGAATCAAGTCATGGTACTACCTTGGAATGTGCATGGGCATGTTGGTTAACCTTTCTGATATCTCAATAGTATTGATAGTAACATAAAGAGAATGATTCTATTATTCTAACAACTAAGAAATTAGAATAGCTAAGGATATCATAGAAACCTTGTAAACATCTTCAGGAAAAAAAATAAATTAGCTAGGGTGAGAATGACAGGCAAAGAAAGAGAAAGACAGAGGCAGAGAGAGAGAGGAAGAGAAATATGACCACTATCCTCAGCAATATTTATTTGAAAGTATGTAGCCTTCAAGAGTACATTTTATATTCATACTTTTATATAAAAACTTCCCATCATTTTGTAACCAAATAAAAATAAATATAAGAACAAAGAAAATATAGACTAAATGACAGATACAAAATGTTATTATACTCTCTGGAAAATATTAAGGAAAATGGATCAATAGACACTACAGAAATTTTGAGTTTAAGACCAGATATCAGAATAATTTAAGGGCACTTGTGAAAATAGAAACTATCTCACTCTTAATATAATTATATTGATAATTTTTACTATGCTGTTCCAAACACATAACATTAATAATGGAATAAAACAAAAGGTTTTGTTTACTCATGTTCCAGAGGAGAATGTAAGAGAGTATTAGACTAAAGCAAGATTGAAATCCACCAGAGCAAACATCAAATCCTTTACCTGCGTGTCTGAAAACCAGGACATATATCTCAGTAATGTAATTTACCATGAGACTGAACAATCCTACACTAACAGTCTGCTAAATTATTTAACCTATCTATTTCAATATCAGTAATTAATTTTGACATATTTTAACTCCCAAATAAATACTCTAAGGAAAAGAACAAAAATAGAGAAGAAGATTTATAGAAAAAATAAAGGTGATAACATGATACAGTTGGACATAAAGACAAACTAAATCATAGTGGTTGTTCTGGTCATCATCATCTAAATAGCTTCATTGTTATAGTCAAAAGTTTATTCATATTACCAATCATAAATCATTTAAGATTTTGATTTAAATTTTAATTTAAGATTGAATATGAAACAATTCAGAGCAAGAAAAAACACTATAAATCTACACAGAAGAACTAAAAACAAGATTGAATCAAAAGACTTCACATCCTGAATTAAAAAGAGAGTTTTATAAAAATATTAGAATTTTTGTGTTTTAAAATATTATGTGTTTTAGTGATATCTACTCTATGATCTTCTTCTATATTCACTACACAATTTTATGGCTTCTTTTTAAAAAAATAATAAACCACTGAGTGAACTTCATGCTGCGTATGGCAGTATATATTGAACTATCCAGTGGAACATGGGCAATTTATTAGATATCAAAACTCTAAAGAAATGTGACTCTCCCTTCCCTAGCATACATCAACTGCCAATAATTCTTCAGGAAGGGTTGAAGTTTCATGACCTTCACCCCTTTGATGTTAACTAACTTGAACTTGTGCAGATCTTTTGTAAGTAGCCAATGTTGTTAAGAGTTTATGAGTACAAGGACTTGTCATGTCAAGAAGTTATTATTTGCAGCAGTCTTTAATCTCTAGCTCTTATAATTCTTTACCTCCTCCCTTATTCTTTGGTGTATCCTGAGCCTTGTGGGAAATGAGGTGATACAGAAATCACATTGAGGACTGAGCAATCTACTATCACTATTTTCAATTGGACTAACTATATTTACTTTCATTCATTAAAAAGGGGCGGGGCAAGTGGGAAGGGGTGGATGGAAGAATAGGGGGACGGAAGAGGACTTATGGGACTTGCGGGAAGTGGGGACCCAGAAAAGGGGAAATCATTTGCAATGTAAATAAAAAAATAAAATATAAAAAAGGGGGGAGGGGGCATCTCTTATGATGTCTTGAAACTTAATACTAATATATAAACATGAAGGTAAGTATTGAGAAGGAAATAATTTGCTCTATGTCAATTTAACAAAATAAAAGTACAAAGTTTTTTCCTATGGTTTCATGGCAAGGTTATAGTACCAGAGTTTCATCTTGTGGAGTGGGATTTAAATCTACTCAAATTTCCATAATTTTATGCTTCTATTGCACACAGAGGCATATCTTTTTAGAGCAGTTGTTACTGTAGCTCACAGGGTTCACATATGTGTGGCACTGATGATGATTTTTCTCCTCCATCAGTAGAAAGAATGCAAGAAGGAACATTCTTTTAGAACCTGCCAGCATGTGTAGAAAGCTCAGGTTGGTACCAGCCTAATTTGTCCACATTGTGACCAAGTATATGGTGTCTTTTGCAACAATGTCTTAGCATAAGGTCTGATAAGTAGAAAAGAAGAGTGGCATTACCACCCCCTCACCCAAAATAATCTTCCTTCCTTGACCAACAACAAATGTGTGCAATAGTATCGTTATGTCCAGAGGGCAGTATTTTACAGCCTTTTCTGCATCCTCTGCCTCTTACATTTTTTTTTCCTGCATCCTTTTCTGAGTTTTAGGCAGAGCTTTAGGAGTATTGTCTCAATTTTCTCTAAATGCTTCCAGTCAGAAAACCTCATAATTTAAATAGTAATAAATTTCTGCAATAACCATTGATGTACTACATAAAGCTTCTGTGACCAAGGTTGGAAGCAACACTAATATATGGATTTAGGCATAAATATTTTAAAAGCAAATGAAAATCACAAGCATTTAGAAAGGTAATATTAATAGGTTCTATCCAAGGGTGTATGATTTTTCCAAGCTTGATTTTTTACAATGTTGATAGTAGCAGTCCTTTATTCCATTCAATAGAACCTGCTAACAGATATAATCAAGGGAATAGTTCAACACTCGGCCACAGCACACCATCTCCAAGCAGTACAGGAATCCAGCTATACACCCAGCAGACAGCTAGGAAGAGGCAGCCTGCACAAGTGAGTCTGGCCCTGCAAAACGACGGATCCAATCCAAAGGCCTCTGGCAAGAGCCTTCTGGTCTTTGCCTCTGGATCAGGAACACCTTCGGCCACTACCTGCCATCTCCAAGCAGTGCAGGAAGCCAACAATACACCCAGCAGCCAGTGAAGAGGAGACAGCCAGCAAAGCCTGCATCCAGAGCTGATCGGGACCACAGAGGTACATAACCAAATACAACTACAAGAGAGTGGGTCTCAGGTGCCATCTTTGCTTCTGTGACTGTGCAGCAGATTGATAGGCAGGTTTCACCAGATTAGAGGATCACTTGGGACACACCACACCAGGAATCCACTTGCACCCAGGAACTCTGCAGTACCGCAGCAATTTGTGCCAGCAGAAAGCAGCTCACCCAGGGTTGCTGAGATAGGCCTACAGGCACACACACAGGAAAAGGAAGCTCCAACCCGTGACAGGAGGCCCAACTAACACCAGAGATAACTAGATGGCAAAAGGCAAATGTGGAACCGTTGCTAACAGAAATCAAGACAATAAGGCACCATTTGAACCCAATTCTCCCACAACAGCAAGTCCTAGATACCCCAACACACCAGGAAAGCATGATTTGGCTTTAAAATCACAGGTCATGATGCTGATGGAGGGCATCATGGAGGGCTTCAAGAAGAACATAAATAACTCCCTTAAAGCAATATAAGAGAAGACAAGTAAACAGCAAAAAGCCCTTGAAAAACTAATGGAAAATACAACAAAACAGGTGAAGGAATTAAACAAAGCCATCCAGGATCTAAAGAAGGAGGTAGAAACAATAATGAAATCACAAAGGGAGACAACTCAGGACATATAAAACCTAGGAAAGAAATCAGGAGGCATGGATCCAAGCATCAACAACAGAATGCAAGAGATGGATGAGAGAATCTCAGATGCAGAAGATACCATAGAAAGCATTCATACAATAGTCAAAGAAAATGAAAAATGCAAAAAGCTCCTGACCCAAAATATCCAGGAAATCCAGGACAAAATGAGAAGACCAAATCTAAGGATTATAGATAAAATAGACTTTCAACCAAAAGTCATCAAAAAAGATACAGAAGGCCACTTTATACTCATCAAAGGAAAAATCTACCAGGAAGAATTCTCAATTTTGAACATCTATACCCAAATACAAGGGCACCTGCATTCGTAAAGGAAACCTTACTAAAGCTTAAAGCATACATCGTGCCCCACACAATAATTGTGGGGGACTTAAACACCACACTCCCTTCAATGGACAGATCAGGGAAACATAAACTAAATGGAGTCACAGTGAAACTAACAGAAGTTTTGGACCAAATGGACTTAATAGATATCTATAGAACATTTCATCCTAAATCAAAAGAATATACCTTCTTCTCAGAACCTCCTGGTACCTTCTCCAAAACTGACCATATAATTGGTCACAAAACAGACCTCAACAGATATAAGAAGATCAAACTACTTCCATGCCTCTTATCAGAGCACTATGGAATAATGGTCATCTTTAATAACAACAAAAACATCAAAAAGCCCACATACATATGGAAGCTGAACAATTCTCTACTCAATGATACCTTGGTAAAGGAAGAAATAAGAAATCAAAGACTTTTTAGAATTAAATGAAAATGAAGGCACAACATACCGAAATTTATGCGACATAATGAAAGCAGTGCTAAAAGGAAAACTCATAGCTCTGAGTGCCTACAAAAAGAAGCTGGAGAGAGCATACACTAGCAGTTTAACAGAATGCCTGAAAGCTTTATAACAAAAAGAAGCAAATACACCCAAGAGGAGTAGAAGACAGGAAATCGTGAAACTCAGGGCCAAAATCAACCAAGTTGAGACAAAAAGATCTATACAAAGAATCAACAAAAGCAGGAGCTGGTTCTTTGAGAAAATCAGCAAGATAGGTAAACCTTTATCCAGACTAACCAGAGGGCAAAGAGACAGTACCCAAATTAACTCAGAAATGAAAAGGAGGAAATAACAACAGAAACTGAGGAAATCCAAAAAAATTATCATATCCTACTACAAAAGCCTATACTCAGCAAAACTGGAAAATCTGGATGAAATGGAAAATTTCCTAGGCAGATACCAATTACCAAAGTTTAATTAGGATCAGTTAGACCATCGAAATGGTGCCATAATCCCTAAAGAAACAGAAGTGGTCATTGACAGTCTCTCAACCAAAAACAGCACAGGACCAGATGGCTTTAGTGCAGAATTCTATCAGGCATTCAAAGGCAACTTAATGCCAATGCTCTTCAAACTGTTCCACAAAATAGAAACAGAAGGAACACTACCCAACTCGTTCTATGAAGCCACAATTTCGCTTATACAAAAACCACACAAAGATCCAACAAAAAAGAGAACCTTAGACCAATTTCCCTTATGAATATAGATGCAAAAATCCTCAATAAAATTCTTGCCAACCAAATCCAAGAACACATCAAAACAATCATTCACCATGATCAAGTAGGCTTCATCCCTGGCATGCATCCAGGTATGGTTCAATATATGAAAATCCATCAATGTAATACACTACAAAAACAAACTCAAAAAAAACACATTGTCAGTTCATAAGATGCTGAAAAAGCATTTGACAAAATTCAGCATCCTTTCATGTTAAAGATCTTGGAAAGAACAGGAATTCAAGACCCATACCTAAACATAACAAAGCCAATATACAGCAAACCAGTAGCCAACATCAAACTAAATGGAGAGAAACTTGAAGCAATCCCACTAAAATCAGGGACTAGACAAGGCTGCCCTTTCTCTCCATATTTATTCAATATAGTATTTGAAGTACTTGTTAGAGCAATTAGACAACACAAGGAGGTCAAAAGGATACAAATTGGAGGGGAAGAAGTCAAACTATCACTATTTACAGATGATATGATAGTATACTTAAGGGACCCAAAAAACTCAACCAGAGAACTCTTACAGGTGATAAACAACTTCAGCAAAGTGGCTGGTTATAAAATTAACTAAAGCAAATCAGTAGCCTTCCTATACTCAAAGGATAAACAGGCTGAGAAATAAATTAGGGAAATTACACCCTTCACAATAGCCACAAACAATATACATTATCTTGGTGTGACTCTAACCAAACAAGTGAAAAATCTGTATGACAGGAACTTCAAGTCTTTGAAGAAAGAAATCGAATAAGACCTCAGAAGATGGAAAAATAGCTAAAACTATTCTCAACAGTAAAAAAATCTTCTGGGGGATAAATATCCCTGACCTCAAGCAGTACTACAGAACAATTGTGTCAAAAACTGCATGATCTTGGTAAAGTGACAGGCAAGTACATCAGTGGAATAGAATTGAAGATCCAGAAATGAACCCACAGAACTATGGTCACTTGATCTTTTTTTTATTTGATATATTTTTTATTTACATTTCAAATGATTTCCCATTTTCTGGCTCCCCACTCCCCAAAAGTCCCATAAGCCCACTTCCCTCCCTCTATTCCCCCATCCAACCCTTCTCACTTCTCTGTTCTGGTATTCCCCTATACTGCTGCACTGAGTCTTTCCAGAACCAGAGGCCATTCCTCTGTTCCTCTTGGACATCATTTAATATGTGGATTATGTCTTGGGTGTTGCACATTTCTAGGCTAATATCCACTTATTAATGAGTACATATCATGATTGATCTTTTGAGACTGGGTTGCCTTACTTAGTATGATGTTCTCCAGCTCTATCCATTTGTCTAAGAATTTCATGAATTCATTGTTTCTGATGGCTGAATAGTACTCCATTGTGTCAATATACCACATTTTTTATATCCATTCTTCCGTTGAGGGACACCTGGGTTCTTTCCAGCCTCGGGCTATTACAAACAGAGCTGCTATGAACATAGTGGAGCATGTGTCCTTATTGCATTCTGGGAATCCTCTGGGTATAGCCCAGTAGTGGTATAGCAGGGTCCCGGAAGTGTCATGCCAAGATTTCTGAGGAACCGCCAGACTGATTTCCAAAGTGGTTGTACCATCTTGCAATCCAAGCAGTGGAGGAGTGTTCCTCTTTCTCCACATCCACACCAACACCTGATGTGTCCTGAGTTTTTAACCTTAGCCATTCTGACTGGTGTGAGGTGAAATCTCAGGGTTGTTTTGATTTGCCTTTCCCATCAATGACTTTGATTGAACACCATTTTTGTAGATCTTTAAGTTAAAAAAAAAAAAAAAAAAGCAAATGTGCTTCTCAGCCATCTGAAGTTCTTCACGTGAAAATTCTTTGTTTAGCTCCGTACCCCACTTTTTTAATAGGGTTATTTGGTTCTCTGGGGTGTACCTTCTTGATTTCTTTGTATATACTAGATATTAGCCCTCTGTCGGATTTAGGGTGGGTGACGATCCTTTCCCAATCTGTTGGTTTACATTTTGTCCTTTTGACAGTGTCCTTTGCCTTACACAAACTTTGTAATTTTATGAGGTCCCATTTCTCAATTCTTGATCTTAGAGCATAAGCTATTGGTGTGCTGTTCAGGAACTTTTCCCCTGTGCCCACGTCCTTAAGGGTCTTCCCCAGTTTCTTTTCTATTAGTTTCAGTGTGTCAGGTTTTATGTGGTGGTCCTTGATCCACTTGGGGTTGAGCTTAGTACAAAAAAGATAAGAATGGAACAATTTGCATTCTTCTGCAGGCTGACCTCCAATTGAACCAGCACCATTTGTTGAAAAGGCTCTCCTTTTTCCACTGGATGTTTTCAGCTGCTTTGTCAAAGATCAGGTGTGTGGGTTCATTTCTGGGTCTTCAATCCTATTCCATTGATCTACTTGCCTGACATTGTACCAGTACCATGCAGTTTTTATTACTTTGCTCTGTCGTAATGTTTGAGGTGTGGGATACTGATTCCCCCAGAAGTTCTTTTACTGTTGAGAAGAGTTTTAGCTATCCTGGGTTTTTTGTTATTCCAGATTAATTTGAGAATTGCTCTTTCTAACTCTATGAAGTACTGAGTTGGGATTTTGATGGGGATTGCATTGAATCTGTAGATTGCTTTTGGCAAGATGGCCATTTTAACTATATTAATCCTGACAATCCATGAGCATGGAAGATTTTTCCATTTTCTGAGGTCTTCTTCAATTTCCTTCTTCAGAGATCTGAAGTTCCTGTCATATAGGTCTTTCACTTGTTTGGTTAGAGTCAACCCAAGATACTTTATGCTGTTTGTGGCTATTGTAAAGGGTGTCATTTCCCTAATTTCTTTCTCAATCTGCTTATCCTTTGAGTATGGATAGGCTACTGATTTGCTTGAATTGATTTTGTAACCAGCCACTTTGCTGAAGTTGTTTATCAGCTGTAGGATTTCTCTGGTAGAGGTTTTTGGGTCCCTTAAGTATACTATCATATCATGTGCAAAGAGTGCTAGTCTGACTTCTTCCTTTCCATTTTGTATTCCTTTGACCTCCTTATGTTGTCTAATGGCTCTAGCTAGGACTTTAAGAACTATATTGAAAAGATATGGAGAGAGGGGGTAGCCTTGTCTAGTCCCTGATTTTAGTGGGATTGCTTCAAGTTTCTCTCCATTTAGTTTGATGTTGGCTACCAGTTTGCTATATATTGCTTTTACTATGTTTAGATATGGGCCTTGAATTCCTGTTCTGTCCAAGACTTTTAGCATGAAAGGATGCTGAATTTTGTCAAATGCCTTTTCAGCATCTAATGAAATGATCATGGTTTTTTTTTCTTTGAGGGGATAGTATTGAAGGATTTCCGTATATTGAACCATTCCTGCATCCCTGGGATGAAGCCTACTTGATCATGGTGTATGATTGTTTTGATGTGTTCTTGGATTCGGTGGGCAAGAATTTTATTGAGTATTTTTGCATCGATATTCATAAGGGAAATTGGCCTGAAATTCTCTTTCTTTGTTGAATCTTTGTGTGGCTTTGGTATCAGCATAATAGTGGCTTCATAGAACAAGCTGAGTAGTGTTCCTTCTGTTTCTATCTGGTGGAATAGTTTCAAGAGTACTGGTGTTAAGTCTTCTTTGAAGATCTGATAGAATTCTGCACTAAAACCATCTGGTCCTGTGCTTTTTTTGGTTGGAAGGCTTTCTATGACCCCTTCTATTTCTTTAGGGGTTATGGGTCTGTTTTGATGATCTGTTTGATCTTGATTTATTTTGGTATTTGGTATCTGTCTAAGAAATTGTCCATTTCCTCCAGAATCTCCAGTTGTGTTGAGTACAGGCTTTTGTAGAAGGATCTGATAATTTTTGTAATTTCCTCAGTTTCTGTTGCTGTATCTCCCTTTTCATTTCTAATTTTGTTAATTTGGATACTGTCTCTGTGCCCTTTAGTTAGTCTGGCTAAGGATTTATCTATCTTGTTGATTTTTTCAAAGAACCAGATCCTGGTTTTGTTGATTCTTTGTATGGTTCTCTTAGTTTCTACTTGATTGATTTCAGCCCTGAGTTTGATAATTTCCTGTCTTCTTCTATTCCTGGGTGAATTAGCTTCTTTTTGTTTCAGGGCATTCAGTTGTGCCCTTAAGATTCTAGTGTATACTCTTTCCAATTTCTTTTTAGAAGCACTCAAAGCTATGAGTTCTCCTCTTAGCACTTCTTTCATTGTATCCCATAAATTTGGGTATGTTGTGCCTTCATTTTCATTAAATTCTAAAACATGTTTGATTTCTTTCTTTATTTCTTCCTTGACCAAGGTATCATTGAGTAGAGTATTGTTTAGTTTCCATGTGTATGTGGACTTTCTGTTGCTTTTGTTGTTATTAAAGACCACTTTTACTCCATAGTGATCTGATAGGAGGCATGGGATTATTTCAATCTTCTTATATTTGTTGAGGTCTGTTTTGTGACCAATTATATCATTGATTTTGGAGTAGGTACCATGAGGTGCTGAGAAAAAGGTATATTCTTTTGCTTTGGGATGAAAAGTTTTATATATATATATAAAACTTTTCATATATATATCTGTTAAATCCAATTGGGCCAAAGCTTCAATTAGTTTCACTTTCTCTCTGTTTAGTTTCTGTTTTCCTGATTGGTCCATTGAGGAGAGTAATGTGTTGAAGTCACCCACAATTATTATGTTAGGTACAAAGTGTGCTTTGAGTTTTAGTAAAGTTTCTTTTATGAATGAGGGTGCCCTTGCATTTGGAGCATAGATGTTCAGGATTGAGAGTTCTTCTTGTTATATTTTTCCTTTGACCAGCAAGAAGTGTCCTTCCATGTCTCTTGATGACATTAGGTTGAAAGTCAATTTTATCTGATATTAGAATGGCAACTCCAGCTTGTTTCCTGATGCCCAGGATCTTCTAGTTTTCGTTGTCTCTGGTGAGAAGTCTGGTGTAATTCTGATATGTCTTCCTTTATATGTTACTTGCCCTTTTTCTCTTACTGCCTGTAATTTTCTTTCTTTGTTTAGTACATTTGGTGTTTTGATTATTATGTGACAGGTGGTATTTCTGTTCTGGTCCAGTCTGTTTGGAGTTCTGTAGGCTTCTTGTATATTCATGGGCATCTCTCTCTTTAGGTTAGGGAAGTTTTCTTCCATAATTTTGTTGAAGATATTTGATAGCCCTTTAAGTTGTAAATCTTCACTCTCATCAAATCCTGTAATCCTTAGGTTTGGCTTTCTCATTGTATCCTGGATTTCTTGGATGTTTTTGGTTTACAAGCTTTTTGCATTTTGGATTTTCTTTGACTGTTGAGTACATGGTTTCTATGGTATCTTCGGCATCTAAGATTCTTTATTCTATCTCTTGTATTCTGTTGTTGATATTTGCATCTAAGGCCCCTGATTTCTTCCCAAGGTTTTCTATCTCTAAAGTTGTCTCCCTTTGCAATTTCTTAGTTGTTTCTACTTCTGTTTTTAGATCTTGGATGTTTTGACTCAGTTCCTTCACTTTCTTGTTTGTGTTTTCCTGTAGTTCTTTGAGAGATTTTTGTGTTTCATCTTTATGAATTCTGCCTGTTGATCAAAGTTCTCCTGTATTTCTTTAATTGATTTTTCCATTTCCTCCTTATTGGCTACTATCTTTTGACCCATATTCTCCTGAATTTCTTTAAGTGATTTTTTTCCCTTGTAAGGGCTTCTAGCTTTTGATCATTTTTCTCCTGAATTTCTTAAAGAGATTTATTTATGTCCTTCATGTGTTCCTCTAACAGCATCCTGACCAGTGATTTTAAATACAACTCTTGTTTTTCTGGTGTGTTGGGGTATCCAGGACTTGCTGTTGTTGGAGAATTGGCTTCAGATGTTGCCATAATCCCTTGGTTTCTGTTAGTAACGTTCCTACATTTGTCTTTAACCATCTATTTCTCACTGGTATTAGATGGTCTTATTGTCACTGGCTGGTGCTTCATCCTCCTGTGGACCTTTATGGCTATATCCATGACATGGGATGCCTGGGTTTCCTCTGGCCCAGATTGTTGATGTGCTGCCTTCCTCTTTTGTGCCATTGGAACCCTGTTGAGTCTTGCCTCAAGCAATGTTATACTTGTGTGGTCTCAGTGAACCAGTTGCTCCCCAACTGCTCTGTCATGGAAGATAGTGGCAGAGAGTCACTCCCTCTGCTGATCCCCAGGTAGGACACAGGCCCCAGGACAGGCTGGCTGATAGATGAATAGCCTATGTGCTCAGGTCCTGGGTGCAGGCAGACCCCTGGTGGTTTGCACCCCAGAGATCTTAACCTCTGGATATCTCAGTACCTGGTGCTGTTTTTCTGCCCAGGCAGGCAGGGAAGATGGCAGCGGGGGAGGGGGAATCACCCCTTCTGCTTATCTCCACGTAGGACACAGGCCCCACGACAGGCCGGCTGGCAGATGAACCACTTATATGCTCAGGTCCTGGGCACAGGCAGACCCCTGGCGGTTTGTGCCCCCAGAGCTCTTAAACTCAGGATATCTCAGTACCTGGTGCTGCTTTTCTGCCCCAGCAGGCAGGAAAGATGGTGGCGGGAAGTCACTCCCTCTGCTGATCTCCACTTAGGACACAGGCCCCATGGCAGGCGGGCTGGCAGATGAACCTCCTATGTCCACTTGATCTTTGATAAAGAAACTACAACCATCCAGTAGAAAAAAGATAGGCTTTTCAACAAATGTTGCTGGTTCAACTGGAGGTCAGCATGCAAAAGAATGCAAATTGATCCATTCTTATCTCCTTGTACTAAGCTCAAGTCCAAGTGGATCAAGAACCTCCACATAAAACCAGACACACTGAAACTAATAGAAAAGAAACTGGGGAAGACCGTTGAGGACATGGGCACAGGGGGGAAATTTCCTCAACAGAACACCAATAGCTTATGCTCTAACATCAAGAATTGACAAAGGGGACCTCATAAAACTACAAAGTTTCTGTAAGGCAAAGAACATTGCCTAAAGGACAAAACAGCAACCAACAAATTTGGAAAAGATCTTACCAACACTACATCCAACAAAGGGCTCGTATCCAAGATACACAAAGAACTCAAGAAGGTAGACTCCAGAGAGCCAAATACCCCCCTTAAAATGGAGTACAGAGCTAAACAAGGAATTTTCACCTGAGGAATATTGAATGACTGAGAAGCACCTAAAGAAATGTTCAACATCCTTAGTCATCAGGGAAATGCAAATCAAAACATCCCGGAGATTTCACCTCACACCAGTCAGAATGGCTAAGATTAAAAAAAAAAAAAAAAAAAAACCTCAGGAGAAAACAGGTGTTGGTGAGGATCTGGAGAAAGAGGAACACTCCTCCACTGCTGGTGGAGTTGCAAGCTGGTACTACCACTCTGGAAGTTAGTCTGGTGGTTCATCAGAAAACTGGGAATGATACTTCCAGAAGACCCCACTATACCACACCTCAGCATATACCCAGAGGATTCCCGAGCATTTAATAGGGATACATGCTTCACTATGTTCTTAACAGCCCTATTTATAGTAGCCAGAAGCTGGAAAGAACCCAGATGTCCCTCAATGGAGGAATGGATACAGAAAATGGGGTATATATACACAATGGAGTACTATTCGGCCATTAGAAACAATAAATTCATGAAATTCTTAGACAAATGGATGGAACTGGAGAACATCATCCTAAATGAGGTAACTTAGTCTCCAAAGAACACTCAAGAACACTCATGGTATGCATTCACTGATAAATGGATATTAGCCTAGAAGCTTGGAATACCCAAGTCACAATGCACATATCAAATGATGCCCAAGAAGAAGGAAGGAGTGACCCCTGTTTCTGGAAAGGTTCAGTGCAGCAGTGTAGGGGAATACCAGCACAGGGAAGTGGAAGGGGTGGATTGGGGAACAGGGGGAGTGAAGAGGGCTTATGGGACTTTCGGGGAGGGAGAATCCAGGAAAGGGAAAATCATTTGAAATGTAAATAAAGAATATATCGAATAAAAAAAAGATTTAAAAAAAGGGAATAGTTCATTATCCCCATGAATAGTCTTGCTTCTATTATACCAGTAGACACTAGTTGTCAAGTACATCTGTACTGAAGTACATAAAGTTTAGTGCTAGATAAAAATAAATATCTATACCTATATCTACATCTACATCTACATCTACATCTACATCTATCTATATAGAAAGAGCCTATTAATATTATCAAAAATAGCCAGAAGGAGAAAGGTTTGTATCATAATGTGTTACCAAGAGTAATGTTGATATCATGTATTATTTTTGTGCTTCTGGGATCTTCCTGAAATAATTTACACAGAGGTAAGTCATGCCTGGCATTAAAACCTCATGTTCTGAGAGCAGCATTATTTACTAATATAAGATAACCTGTTCAAACATACAGAGTTTATACATACTATAACATAGATATTATAATATATCATGTATATTATATTACTTAGTATAGTAAAATACATGTTAAATATCATAAAAAATGAAGTTTCATAATGCTCTTTCATATATCTTGTTTTGATTATCTTCTACTCTTTCTCTGCCACACTTCTGTAACATCATGTCTTAAATTATGAATTCACCATACCCCCTCCCATTATTTCATATTTCATGCATTCTACTGCCCTCTTTTTAATATTTTTACTTTGATTGCAATATCATAGATTTCCAAGTAAATTCTGTGCACACACTTCATTTTAGACAAGCCTTCTTTATGACCTTTGTTTCTCTATCTCCAGCACTCCAATACCAGCTTAAATTCTTCTGCCCCAAATATTCCCTGTCTCTATTTTCATTTCATCTACATTCTATACAATGTTTACTCTTTTCTAATGAAGCTAAAATTCAATTCAGTTCACTTCAAGATAAATACTGAAATTTTATGAGGAATATTAAAATATAATTTTACAGTTACTTTGACAAATAAAGGATATAGAAAGAGGGAAAAATCAGAAATGTAGAAGAATTTCTCAGTCTTTACACTGCAATTTAATAAATAAGAAAATTACCATATAAATGAAAGTGCATGAAGAAACACATATGTGCAAGATTCTATGCATATAACCTACAACATTCAACTGCTTATATTTAGAATGCAGTTTAACTGATTTTTCCAAAAGGCACTTAATATGTTATTAAATAGATGATGTTGAAAGGAATTCATCTTTCTTCGTTATCTGGCATTGGACTTGCCCTCCCATCCCAAAGTACCTTGGGGGAACCCACATGCATCCTGCTTCCCTTGGAGGCCTGCAGGGGCTCCAAGAACAACCAGCTTAGAACACTGACCTGCCAATATGTTGCCAGTTGTGTCTGCCTGAGACATAGTCTGCAGAGGATGTCCACTTGAAGCACAGCCAACAGAGGTAAGTTGCAGACATGTGGTCCTCTGATCTCCTATATCCATTAGAATAAGTAAGATCAAAAACTCAAGGGGCAGCACATGTTGGCAAGGATGTGGAGCAAGGGAAAAAGACGCCAACCAACCCACAAATTCTTCAGCCCAAAATGTGTCCTGCCTGTAGAATGGGCAGGCACAAATGTTCAACAGAGGTGGAAGGAATGGCTAACCAATGGCTCACCAAAACTGAGATTCTTCCCATGGTCAAGATTCTATCCCTGGCACTATTAATAATTCTCTGTTATGTTGCATACAGGAACCTAGCACAACTGTCCTCTGAGAAATTCCATGTAGCAGCCAATGGAAACAGAGACTCACAGCCAAACATTAAATAGAGCTATGGGAGCCTTGTGGAAGATTTGGGAGGAGGATTGAGGGACCCAAAGAATATAGGGACTCGCCATAAAGACTAACAGAGTTAACTAACATGGACCCTTGGGGGCTCCCAGAGACTCAACTGCCAATCAAAGAGAAAGCATGGCTGGACCTAGGCCCCTGCACATAAGTATCAAGAGTATATCTTGACTATTATAAATAAGGCTGCAATGAGCATAAATGTCCCTCAATGGAGGAATGGATACAGAAAATGTGGTATATATATATACACAATGGACTACTACTCAGCAATTAAAAATGATGAATTCATGAAATTTTCAAGCAAATGGTTTGAACTGGAAAATATCATCCTAAGTGAGGTAACCCAATCACAAAAGAATACACATGGAATGCATTCACTGATAAGTGGATATTAATTAGCCCAGAAGCCCTGAATACCCAAGACACAGTTAGCATATCAAGACTCCCATGAAGAAGTAAGGAGAGGGCCCTGATCCTGGACAGGCTTGATCCAGCATTGTAGGGGTGTACCAGGACAGAGAAAAGGGAGGGGGTGATTGGAGAATGGGTACAGAGAAGAGGGCCTATGGGACACAGGAAAAGGGCCTATGGGACATAGGACCGGGAAAGGGGAAAGCATTTGGAATGTAAACAAAGAGTTTAGAAAACAAACAAACAAGAGTATATCTTGGTCTTCATGCAGGTCCCTCAGCAACTGAGTGGGGTCTTTGCTTGAATCTGTTGCCTGTCTGTGAATCCCATACCCTATCTGGGTCACCTTGTCTGGCCTCAGTGGGAGAGTATGTGTCTAGTGCTGTAGATGTGCCAGGTGGGGATGAGGGGACATGGGAGGGATGGGATAGACCAAGGGAGTGAGGAGAAGGGGAGAGGAGAATAAGGAGGATTAATGTGGATTGAGTACTGGGAGGAGAAAGGGGCTGATATTTGTATGTAAATGAATTAATTAATTAATAAAAATAGAAGTTCATTTGCACAAAATAGAAACAAAATAAAACAAGACCAATCAGGGCCTAATGATGCTGTAGGGCCTAATGATGCTGTAGTAGTATTTTTTCATACTGGAGTTCAATACAGATTGGATGATTTAAAAAATGGTAATCCAATATGTCAGGACAGTTGTCTTCCAAACTTGTTAACTGTCCCTACAGATACCCTTCTTATTTCTAAGTCCTTACATATTCTTCACTTTGTGGATGTATAATACCTCATATCTTACTGTAGGAACACAAGTCATGTTAAATCATGGCCAATCTTAATATCTTCAACTTACCTTAAATATCTTTGTTAAAGGCTCTAAATCTAAATGCCAACACATTCTTATGTGATAGCTGATAAATTATCCGTAAGAGGGCTAGAGAGATGGCTCATTGGTTAAGAGCACCAACTGCTCTTCCAAAGGTACTGAGCTCAATTCCCAGCAACCACATGGTGTCTCACAACCAACTGTAATGGGATCTGATGCCCTCTTCTGGTCTGTCTGTAGACAGCAACAATTTAGTCACATATATAAAATAAATAAATAAATCTTTTAAAAATTATTTATAAGAGACAACAAATTATTGGCTTGACTCTTCACAAGCTATAATTCAATCCACAACATTTATATGCAATCTATTTAAAAGTCATTATATGACTTGTAAATAGTCATAGATAATAGTATATGTCTATAATCTGTAAACCCAGCAGAGAGACTGAGAGAGGAGTATTTCAAGTTTCTGTGAATCTTAGAAGGCACAGTTAAACATGTCAGATAAACAAATAAATAATAATCATAATTTAAAACATTTTTTAAAAAAACTAGACGATGATCTTTTGGAATGCAGTATATAGGTTTCACAAAGTGTATGAACCCTTGAAGTTACCATAAACTTTAGTAAATAGAAGTCATATGTGCACACTTACAACCAAGAAGTTTCTTTCATATGCTTTCTAAAATAATCTATTTGTAAAGTTTAGAATAATAAATCTGGATAATATATAAGTGATATTTATGTAACATTGAGACATTCAAGTTCTTCTTGATAATAATAGTGAAAGTACAAACCATAAAGGGGTATAGATAGATTTAACTACATAGATAATATATTATCTGTTTGTAGAAAAGAACTGTTACCAAAATTAAAAGCAAAAGCTTTGGGGAAACCATTATTCACAGGCAGAGAGTAACATAAAATAAAGACAAGGGCAGAGGTTTCAAAATAAACATATAGCTTTAGTGTTACCCTGTGTGTGTGTGTGTGTGTGTGTGTGTGTGTGTGTGTGTGTATGCGTACATATTCATATATATGCTTACAGAATCCTTTCTAAATCAAATATGAAAATTTTGAAAAAAAATTACCCTCACAAATGAGCAGAAAATCCAGAAAAGTAACACAAATAATGCAAACTATCATAAACAATGATCAGTGTCTCAGTAAGAATAATAATCATGGCAGTGCACATGGCATTAGAACTAAGCAGTTTATACATCATCAGTGTATCCTGTCTAGCATGTAGTAAGTGCTGCTATTAAGTACTAAATGGCTCTTGGTTACTTTACAGGACTACATTTAAAACATTTTAAAGATTTTGATATTGAAAATTTGCAAAAAACCCATACAAATTAAAAACTAAGAGAAAAAATAAGCAAAGAAATGCATGAGGCAAATGGCTAAATTTAAAAGAAGTTTTTGATAAAGATACAAATCAGAGCAATTGAATAACTTCCAAGAATTATGTTATAATAAGCTAAATATAGAAACCTTGATAGGCAAACTTAGCAAAACATATAACAAAGAGAACAGAGGTGGTGAAGATAGGACACATTAGCAGACATCAATTACTCATGTAATGAAAATAAATCAATTTTATTTTTATTTATTATTTATTTTATTGCAAAAAGATTTTTATACAATATATTCTAATTAAGGTTTTTCTCTGCATCTACTCTCCCTAACTCCTCTCTACCTCCACTATAAGCTACATCTACTTCCTTCATATAGCTCATTAGAAAATAGGCACCTAATGTATAATAATTAAAAAAAATCAAACAAATCTGAAAAAGACAAAACAACCGAGCAAAAAGAGTTAAAGAAAAAGCACAAGCAAATCATATAGATGCAGAGACACACACATATTGGAATCCCATAAAACCCAAATTGGAAGCCATAATATATATACAAGGAGCAGTAAGATTATATATATATATATATATATATATATATATATATATATATATATATATATATATATATATATATGTTGAGTTCTATATGACTCAAATGAGGGAGAGAAAACCACAATTAGACATCTTTTGTAATAAAATGAAGTTTCCACACTGGGAACGAGTTACTTTTAACCAAATTCTTGATCAATGGAATCCCATTGGAATATCCAAACAATCCAGGCTATTGTCAAGGCTTTGGTAGTTTGACACAAACTGACTGCATGGTTGTATGTTGAAGAAAACGATTTTCACAACTCACTGAACATAGAGAAGTAGAACTGGTTTCTATGTAGAGCCTTCACCTTTATGAACTAATACTAATGAAACTATAGTATACTCTGCACACTACCAAAGGAAAAAGGTAAACATCAACTGAGCTACACACTTTTCCTTTTACAATGGTTACCTGCCTATATGATAAGCTGATGCAATAGTGGAACAACAGTTGCAGGAGTAATCAACTAATGTCTAATTGGATATAAGGCCCATTTCATGAGATGGAACTCTTACTCAACACTACTAGGGTGGCCAAGAACCTGAAACCTGACAGAGCAGGAACCTAGGGTATGATTACGCCATTCTACTCTCTTCACAGATCATGGCCTTGCTCAGTCATCATCCGAGCAGCTTCCTACTGAAGCAGATGAGAATAAATACTGAGATCCACAGCCAAACAATATGTAAAAAGTGAGAGACTTTGAAAAACTCAGCTCCAAATGGGATTTTTCCATCATATCCCTTCTTTCAGGGTTCAGGAAAGTCTGTGGAAGAGGAGATGGAAGGAGTATACCAGGGGGAATAGAGGACACCAAGAACTCAGGTTCTACACACAACTGGGCTGGCACACATATGAACCCATAGATAGGGCCTGCTCTGGTCTGTGTCATGTAGGGTTCTCTAGCTGAAATGAATGTGGACACAGCCTCCATTCCTAACTCAGAAGCTATCTCCAATTGATAGCCACTTACAAATGAAAACTTAGTGTTTTTCCAAGGAAGTCTTACTAGGGGAGCAAACGACTCTTAAGGGCAGGTTCCATGCCCAGCAGATGGCCAACAGAAAATGAACTACATGATCTCATTTCTAAAGTTGCAGCTTTTTAATAGTCCCTCTCCTGGGCAGAGTAGAGAACCACACCTTTTATCTCCACCCTCTCTTATCTCTCTCATGACTAATTCTCCTCTGAGCTCACACTGTCATCACAGGGGCTCTGACTCTATAATTCAAAAGGGGTCAACTGAGTCACTTGTTGACCATCCAGACAGCCAAGCCTCTCCCCAGGCCTTCCTCCTACCCTCCATGGTGAAGAACACATTTAAGTGCTCAGACAAGTGTTTCATCTTAGTAATGAGAAGAGAATTGCATGCTATATTTCAGAGGATTATAAAGGTTCATAAAAATGGGGGAGTTCATAACTTAAAAACGTCTATTTTAAAAGTGTGATTTCAAAAATATCTGAGGTTGGAGCTGATCTTTTTAATGCTTCAAATTCCTCTGTATTAACACTAATGGCTATTATCTCTTCCAAAGGACATATGAATATTACTCTGCTAGTACTTGTCCAGAGAACTAGGGTCTAGCCACCCTAAGTCACTGGAATTGCTAAAACAAAAATATTTTAGGCTAGATAATTGGTAAACAGTGAGAACACAGTAAATAGAGTTCTAAAACATAGAAAACCTATGTCTAGGCTGCAAAAGATTCAATGTCTGTTGAGATACCATTTCTCAAAGATGGTATTTTCTCTGTGTCTTCCACTGGGAGGGAGGAGAAAATGCTGCATCCCCTTATATTATATGAGAGAAAAAGGCCCCCAGATCTTTGTTATCAGGGCATTAATACCGCCTGTGAGGGATGAGCCTTCCATTATCCTAACTCCTTAATGATATCAAATGCAGGGTTCAGTGTGAACACATTAATTTGTGGATGACAAGATTTCATGAAGAAGTCAGTAGTTCAAACTTGTCTGAAATCTAGCTAACAAAAGATGAAAGAAATAATAAAACTGCAGAAATATTCTTATTGCCCATAAATAAATAAAGCACCCACTGATGTTCATGCTTCTCTCTAATCAATCATCTAAAAATTGGCTTGTAGAAGAACAGGCAGGGGATGTCAAGTCATCAGAAGCAAAGTGGATATACTCTGAGGGCAATAACAAGATAGTTATGGTTCAAACTTCAACACAGGCACCCAGTAACTGAGAGCTATAATTCATCAGACATCAGAGTGAGCATAAACCTTACATTCAGTATTGGTATTGCCACAGCCAACCTCCTCCTCCTTTGGAGAGCTGTTACTCCAAGCTCTGCTACTTTCTAGCATTCGGTATTTTTGATAGAGTTATTTACAATGCATACCAACAAAAATAACAGTTTCTTGCTGTTTTTGCTTTTGTTGTTAAGCTTGGTCCACTGTTCGAGTCACGGAAGACCCAAAAATGCAGAAGGAAGCCATTCTAAATGATGCTTAGGAATCAGGCTTCCAGACTGAGGAAATGCCCTGCATGAGATGAGTCTGAACCAACACATGCTAGTCTTGCTGTGCTACCCCATTTCCTGTCTCACTTTGGCTTATTCCCTGGCTTACACAAGGGGACCCTGAGTTTATTGTTGTCTGATATGACATCATCAAAAAGAGAACTTCAGTGGCAATGCCTGTGATGTGCCTGTGAAGATGGAAGAACACATCCTTGAATATATGTACCCTACATATTGCTGTGACAAGTCATAAATTTCTTCTATATACTGTATTGAATGAGGTGAAGTGTTAATTTTTACAAGCTGGCAATTTTTTTCAATTCACCAAATTAATTTTCTCAAACACTGAAGTGTGGTTGATAATCTTAATAATATAAAATTGTTCTCATTATTTTCTTCTAAATTTAATTTTGCCCTATTTCCACCCCATTTAGATAAAGCAAATTAAAGAATCCATTCCTTGTTGTTGTTGTTGTTGTTAGCCTGTACCCTAGTAAATGAGCTATATCTGAGCTGGATAAACAATAATGCACAAAGACTGTTCATGACACATTTGTGGCTACACAAATATAGGAGCACATATACTCTATGGCCATTGTAAAATGAATCAAAACTTATTCTCAGGTGATTCCCAAGAAGACATTTTTCTTTTAATTTCTTTGCAAGGTAGCAAATTGTCTAGCTCCAGAATGTTGCTTACCATTACTGGCTGTGGCCTTAGGGACGGGTTACTTTATTACCTTTCTGAACTGTTCTTCAAAGGAATTAATTAATTGATGTTCTTAGCAGCCTCATCTTGACAAAAACATATGATACTCAAATGTTAAACATGGAACCTCGGATGGAACTGTCAGGAAAATGCTGAACGTGGTTATTAATATAGCTTTTGATAAATATCTGCTCAGCCTCACACTGTGCCTCGTCTGTTCTCATCTTGGAAAGTAGTTAATCTGATTGATGAAGATCCTGGTTCAGATCATCTCCCATGCTGGGTTTAATAGCAGCACTTAGAAAAAGAGAAAGAAAGAAAGAAATTCTTATTTTCAAGTAGAGATGTTTGTCTCTTCCCATTTGGCATGGATTTGTTTGTTTGTTTGTTTGTTTGTTTGTTTGGTGGGGGAGGGCAGAATACTGCCATAAGAATTGTCCTGAGCATTACCAAAAATACCAGTAATTCTTTAAGTTACACCTTGCACAAGAAGTCTGGTTTCTAGACTACTACTTAGGGAAGTGTACTTTGATAGTGTTTCTATCAATTGGTAATTCTAACCCTGAAGTCTTAGAAGAGCCAGCCAATCAGAACAAAACATGCAGTTAGCAACTGATGGTCTGCAAGCCTTGGCTCATTATCAGTACCCATCTTCCCCTAAGTGACATGATGTCTTTTAGTCATAATTTAAATAATCTCCCTTGCAGATGAAGCAGTCACTGCAGTGGTTGCCACAGTACACAGTGGCCAGGCTTTATGCCATCCATGCTGTACCTTTTACAAAACCATTTCCAATTCCTGCAACCATCTCAACTGCTAAGGGTTAACCTGGCATTTACTGGAAAATAAATTGTAAGACAATAGTGCAAAAATTAATCTGTCTCGGTGGAGGGATGCTGGAGAGATGTCTCAGCAGATAGGAGCTCATACTGTTCTTCCAGAGGACCTGAATTTGGTTGCCAGCCCCCATACTGGATGGTTTATGACCACCTTTAATTCCAGCTTCAAAAGATTCAATGCCATCTTCTCAGGCACACGCGCACGTTTGCTTGCACACACACACACACACACACACACACACACACACACACACGAGAGAGAGAGAGAGAGAGAGAGAGAGAGAGAGAGAGAGAGAGAAGAAAGAGAGAGAGAGAGTTAAAAAGAAAGATGATTTTATAATTTTAGCCAAAACTAGGGAAAGAAATTTTCAATTTGTCTCTTCCTTTACTTTACTGTATCAGTATAACGAAGTAAAGCGAAACAAACCAAGAGCATACACATATGCAGATTTAGATAGGAGCCTAAATGACCAGAACTGGAATCTAAGTCTATTCTGAGAGTTGCAGTCAGGCTATAGTCCTTGAGGTGGACCAATTTTACTCACTGTGTGTAAGCTACTTCCTGAAGTGAGCCTAATCCCCAGAGTCCCTGCTACAATTACACATCTGTTACACAATTACACATCTGTTACACATATGTCCAAATAACATAGGAATAGCTACAGTTCTGAAAAAAGATGCAGGCATCACTCTGAAGTAAGATATGTGATTGTAGGCATTAAAATTTAGTATTAGCATTAAAAGAGCAGAGAGATTGTCAGAAATGTTGTGGGGGCTCCTCTTTGTTCTCTTGGAGGAAGGAATATAGTCAGTGAGCACAGTTCAGGCATGTGCTTATTTATCAAAGTAACATGTGCAAAGCCTAGGAAAGCAAGTACTCCAAAGAGATATTGGAGTGGGCGACCCTAAAACAAGAGCAGAATGGTGTGGGGTGTGAAGAGGTTTTAGGGATGTTTCTGAGGTAGACTTATATTTATGCTATAAGAATTTCTCTGTTATATCTTCCTAAAGATTCCCCCCTTGTTTACTGTGTTGAGGGAAAGACACACATGTATATGTCATGGCATGTAGGTGGCCTCCAGGGAACAGAAAAACAGTGCACCCTTTCCTGTATTTCCTATCCTCCCATTTGGATTCTGGGACTTGAATCCAGGTTTTCAAGTTTAGTAGAAAGTGTCTTTACCTTCTAAGCCATCTCTCTGATTCCTGAAAATACTTCTAATAATATCTATGTCAATATTTTGTGATGGAATTTTAATAAAAGATAATGATTTCATTACCTGACAGATAATATTGATGAAACATTTAGGTTCTCTACACAAATTAATACAAGGGGCTGTGTATTTATTTTTAGTATAAGTAATTGGCTCACAGGATCATAGACAATAAGCAATATAGCGCTCTGCAGACTGGAGACATTAAGCAGCTGGATTGTCCAGTCCCATTCATAAGCTATGAGAACAGGAGAGCTGAGAGCATCAGTCCAAGCTGAGAGGACAGACATTCTAGCTCAAGCAAGTCCTTGGGTAGCAAAATGAGTTGCATTCAATTTCACCCACGTTTTTCTTGTACTTGGGTTTCCCCCTCAAGAATTGAAACCCAGATTCAAATGAGTTCAAATGTCAATCAAATTGTTCAATCTTTTTTCAGTCATGTTTAGGAATAATGATAGTACTGCAGGGTAGAGGTAAGTTGGCATAAAATTAATCATCAGTCTCAATCCATGGCTTGACCATGAGGAGAGGTGCCGCCAAGATAACTCTAAAATATGCATAGACCCCATGACAACAAAATCAAGTTTCCTGGGGAAGCCTACAGGAAAGGTCTGTATTTTTATTTAAAGATGTATTGTTTTATGTGCCTGAGTATTTGTCTAAATGTTATGTGTGTACCATGTGCATGCCTGATGACCACAGAATCCAGCAAAGGGCTTGGATCCCCTAGAATGGGTTACAGATGGTTATGAGCTGCCATGTGGGTACTGACAACTAGATCCCGGTCCTCTTCAAGAGCAGTCATTGCTTTAACCACTGAGCCATCTCTCCAGTCACACATTTTAGTCTATTATTGCTCTGAGTTTTAAATCCTTGGCCACTGAACTCATATATATTCTCTACATCTCTTTGACTGTCCCTTGCATGGTGTTTCTTGTTTTTATTCCTGTTTTAGACTGAGGGTAGATTTACTACTAGGTTCAAGTACCATAAGCTATTTAAGGCTAATCTGTTTTCTACACTATTTCTATAACTGGCCATTTCTTTTTATTTTTCTTTTATTGAAAATAGAATTTTTCTTACATAATATATCTTGATTGTGGCTTTCCTTCTCTCCAATTCTCCCAGTTCCTCTCCACAACCCCTCCTGTCCGGATTCAATTTCTTTCTGTTTATTATTAGAAAACAAACAGCTTTCTAAGGGATAATAATAATAATAATAATAATAATATAAACCATAACAAGATAAAACAAAAACTAACACATTATAATAGGAAAAAAACAGAAGGGGGAAAAACCCAAGATAAAACACAAAAAAATCACAGACCCACTTATTAATAGACTCAGGAGCCCCATAAAAACTGACAGCCATAATATAAGCTCAGAAGACCTGGAATTGAGACTTGTGCAGGCCCTGTTCGTGTTACTTTAGACTCCGTGAGTACACATGAGCTTTGCTCATGTTGATTAGAGAGCCTGGTTTTTCTTGGTGTTCTCTATCCCCTCTTGTTATTTCGGTCTCCTCTTTCCCAGAGATTCATAAGTTCAGAGACGAGGAAGGGAGGGATTTGATGGAGAATCCCATTTAGGACTGAGTATGTCAAGGTCTCTCACTCTCTGCATAATGTCTGGCTATCAACTTTTGTATTTATTCCCATCCTGCTCACAAATATCTGTAATTCCAGTTCTAGAGGATCTAACACCCTCTTTTGACTTTTATGGGCATCAGGTACATATATGGTGCCCAGATACACATATGGCAAAAAAAAAATTCATACACATAAAATAAATAAATTGAGAAAATTTATAAAAGGAAGAAACTAACATTTGCATTTGCAGGAAATATGGTTACCACTGGAAATCATAATATGAAGGAAATAAGCAAAAGGCAGAGTGTCAAATGTCACAAGCTTTTCTTCAGATGAAGAATCTGGCCTTTTAAAAAATGAGGTGGGAATACATGGGCCGAGGAAAGGGCAAGAGAATGAACAGACAAAATAAGAGGGCAGAGGTGACTAATTTCAAAGTATGCTATATGCATTATGAAAATGTCACAATTGAAGCCACATATGTTACAATTAACATGCATTCATCTAAACTGAGAAAGTGAAAGGCACCAAGTCATAGTGCTAGAAAGTGGGGATTCATCTCAAAACAACAAAGATTATTTTCCACATGCAAGTGATTTAATTTTCCAGTAAGTTGGGAGTATGGGGCAGGGAGAAATGCTAGAAGATATTAAAATATAATGTATCAATAAGATTAGGATCCACACAACCTCTAGTTCTGTTTCCATAAGTACCATTGTGCACAAACACTGAAGACTCCAAGCTAATTCTCCCTTTAAAGTATGGTTTTATTTTAGCACTTGAATGTTCCCTTAATTTAAACATTAGCCATTATTCTGAATTTGAAATCAAAGTTTGGGAGGGAGTACTGGTGTTGACTGAAAGTTAGAATAACCATTACTGACTATCCCATGAATTAAAATTTGAATTGAAGAACCTAGATGGCATGTGTTAAAATTAAAATCAGCAAATTGTGTTGCTAAAACCTAAAGATATTAAGTATTATAGGAGAACAGAGTATCATTTGAAAAGATTTGCTTTTGGACTGACTTATTTCATAGATAACCACACAAATCCCATTATGGGGTCTAACTATTCTATCTTGCAGTTGAAATGCACAGAAATGTCAGTGCCATTGCATTCCTTGATTTCTGTCAAGAAGAATATGCTTTTCTGAAACCTCAGTCACTGGAAACAAATGCTGACAAAACGGAGAATTGAACAGATGCTACAAAGACCAGAAACGTCGCTCACAGTAATCAGAGGGTGGGGTCCTCTGTGGTTTCAATCATTTTCCACAACAAAGCACAGCTGAAATATATTGAAAAAGGCAAAGAGACAGCATATGTGTCAAATGTTTGTCAGCAATAATTCACAGGTGTATTGTTAATTCAGGTCTAAACAATCTGGTAAGATAGACTGAGAGCTAGACAGCCCTCCAAGACAGATTAAAATTAAATTTACTGATTTTCCATAAATAAGCACAGTGAATCTTATTGCCACAGGCTCTACTTGTCGATCCAGTTACACTTATCTAATCCATTATCAACAATACATGTAAAGTCTGCTCTATGACTGCCAATTAAAAAATGAACAGTGAAAAGTATATATGTGTGTGTGTGTGTGTGTGTGTGTGTGTATGTATATGTATATGTACATGATGTATATGTGTATGTGTATATGTATATGTATAAATTGAAAGCACAATTTAGTTCCTGGTGACATTGTGCAAGCTGACACATCTTGCTGATGCTAATGGTCTCATTTTTAGTAACAAATTAATAAATATCAGCATATTCCTCACAGAGCAGACAGGTTTCCTATGATTTTTAGATTGCCAGCACAGATATATACCCATGTACATGTTATTTTTATAATTATACATATAATAATAATATAACTTTGTTTGAATTTCATGCTATAGCAATTGTCAATGAACATTGTATGCTGGTAACTTTATCTAGGTAGAAAAGGAAATGCTGTATCTCTTTCAGATATTTAATTCTGACAGCATGATTTTGTTATGATCATGCTTTGATACTTGTTGAAAGTAGACAAGAAAAAGACAGTTTTGACAACCTGCTTTTTAAAGGCACACACAGACATATGAACTTATGGAAATGACTACATTGCATGTTTCTGTTCTGTTAAAAGTAGACCTTATTAGGTGATGTTTAAGTCTCTTGCCATTTCCCTTGTGTTTGTCTTAATACCAAGGACAAATGTCCAAAATAATCATATAAACTCAAGGTTTTAGAGCACATAATTTTGCAAATTACAATTATCACCAAGCTGCAAAATTATGAAGACTTAAATACATATAACTTCCTTTGACTTTATTTTTGTAGAACCATTTTTATCTCTAGTATGAGAGATAAATCCCATGTTTGACTTTTAAACAACCCTGCTTATGATAAACTAATGCTTTACACCAGTGATCCCTTCAGTTCATCTTATCAGAGCCTCTAATTGTCATGTTACACTCAAAAAAAGTTAGGAGCACTTATGGCTGGCAATATGCTAAGCAAAGACAGAAATGCCAGAACAATCCAGTGATCTGAGACTGATTTCTGACATGCACATAGGTATAAGGAGAGAATGCCTCCACAAAGATGTCTTCTGACATCCACACATACATTATGGCATGTGTATACCTATAACACACATAATATACTGTCTCTATGTTCCTCCCTACCTCTCTCTGTCTCTTTCTCGCTCTTTCTCTCTCTTTCTTGCTCTCTTTCTCTCTCTCTCACACACACATACATACACACATACACACACTCACTAGTGATAATATATATTTTAAAGGAACACATTATTTACCCAAATATAACCCAGAAACTCACATTAACATTTGAGCTTGGTGAGTACATTCTGTACTTATTTACTTACTGCTCAGTTTTCTGAAACAGGAGAAAAAATCATCATAATTTCATACAAACCCTTCTGAGGACAGATGGACAGAAGCCTTCCTAACTCTTCCTATAGGGCCAACTTTATACTGAGGATAAATATATTACCAAAACAAAATGATGAGTAGCATTCACATAGATATGGATGAAAAAATATCAGTAAATCAAACGCAAGAAAATGTAAGAAAAATTATCCACTCTGACTGGGTTAGACTTGTCCCCATTGAGGGGTTTAATGAAGAAATAAGGTCTCACCACAAAGTAGAGTGTACAAAAGGTGGAATCTACAAAGACATGTACTTACAGAATCTAGTTCTGAAGCAACAGAGCTGTCCCTTCCTGATACCAAAACAAGACAAACTCACCCTCTTTTCTTCTTTAGAAGAATTTCTAGAACGTTGGAGTTATTTCAGTATACTTAACAAGAGCTGCAATGATCTAACACTTTATTATAGTGATATATTTTTTAGTGCAATGTTTATTCTATGCATTAAGTTCTCAACCAATAGAAACAGAAATTCATCCTTTACCATGGCTCTATAGGAAAATTTAAGGTATAGACCTTATATACAGATTCCTAAAACCACTGTTTTAATATTAGCAAGAACTGGTCTCAAGACTCACCGTACATAGGTGAGTGGACTTCATTCTTGTTAGGATATTTTTGTGGCTTCCAGCGAGAAGAAAAAACAAGAATTTCTAAACCCAGTTCTCTTCTCCCCATAAGTTACTCCTTCTTTTACCTCTTCCTTTAACAATTTAGAATGGATATGACTAACTTAAAATATGAGCTTTTTCTTCCCACTTGCAGGCCCATTACATCAGGCTGTTTATCATCCTTTATAATGTTTGACCTAAAATAGGGACTGACATTTATAATTCACCCATTTGTGAGGCAATTTAGAGTGAAGAACAGCTAGAGCTGTAAGTCCATTGAACAAGGTTCAAATGTGCTTTCTTTAGAGTACTCTTAAAACTTACCAGTCCATCCCTATTTTATATTATTCAGCTATCCTTAATTTTTGTAATTGCTGGTTATAGACACACATCTGAGAATCTGGAGCTACAAGAATCTCCGATAAGAGAGAATAATGTTTGTCTTTCTAGATCTGTGTTAATTCACTTTTCAAGTTCCAGATATTTGTCTACAAACTTCACAATTTCTTTTATTCTTCACAACTGACTAGTATTTCATACTGTATACATATAACATTTTATCCGACCATAAACTGAAGGGCATTTGGGTTATTTCCAATTCCTATGTACTGTGAGTAGAGTGGCAAAGAACATATAAATACATTAATATCACATAGTATGAACAGATTGTATTTAGGAATAGAGTGTGTGTGTGTGTGTGAGAGAGAGAGAGAGAGAGACAGAGACAGAGACAGAGACAGAGAGTCAGAGAGAGAGAGAGAGAAAACAATTAGTGAGACAAGAGGACATAAATTGAAAGACTGCAAGGAGAGGTATATGGGATCCTTTACAGTAAGAAAGTGCTAAGAATAAATAATTATATTTTAATCTCAAAAAGTAAAACCATCTTTAAATTAAAACATATTTTGATTTTATTCTTCTGCCTTCCCCTTCACCCCCCATGCTTCCAGATTCCCTCCCCATCCATAGTCACACAACTTTAAGTTATTTCTCCAAAAAAAGAAATAAAAATCAATATACTGACAACTTCGCCCCACAAAATAAAGAAAATAAAGTAAAACAATACTCAAAAAGGAAAAATAAACAACTGTACCAAAAATACACACACATACACACACACATACACACACATACACACACACACACACACACACACACACACACACACACACATACACACACACACACACACATGCCCACTCCTGATGATTACTTTATATATTGATCATTTTTTTGACCAATGAACAACTGACCTATCCTGAAGAGTTGATATACCTGTCACTCTATTAGAGAAAACTGATTTACTCTCTCCCATCACTTCTAAGGGACATTTCTCTTGTTATCATTCACCCTAGTGACTAAGTTTGTATTCATCCATTCATTTAAAGATGAAACAAAATAAAAATATGAAATGAAACAAAACAGACACATCAAAGCTGGTCAAGACAGACAGCAGTGTCTTTCTGTTGAAGCCCAATGGTAGGCACAGGACTCAGAGACTCACCCACTTATATACTCATAAATACCCCTGACCTGGGTGTCATGACATGTACTCACAGGATCCGGTGCAGACACATGCATTTGGCCTTATATGAGTTCATGTGGCTTTGCTCATGTTGACTTAGAAGGCCTGGGATGAGTTTTCTTCTTCTCGTTATTTGTTTGCTTGTGTGTTTTGTTTTGCTTTGTTTTGTTTGGTGTTGCCCACTGCTCTTGCACTATTTCTGCCTCCTCTTCCATGGTGTTTCCTGAGCTCTGAGAAGAGAGATTTGATGGAGATGTCCCATTTAGGCATGAGAATCCCAAAGGTTCCCATTCTCTACATGATGTATGGCTGTTGGTCTCCATATTGTTTTCTCGTTTGATACAGGAGGAAGCATCTCTGATGATAGTTGAACAAGGCACTTGTCTATGAGTATAGCAGAATATCATTAGGAGTCATTTTATCACTACAATTTTTCCTTTTTAAAATAAGTTGTATATAGGTGTCATCTGGGAGGCTCTGCTAGTGCATGATAAATACAGAGGGTGACATTCTCAGCCAGCCATTGAACTGAGCACAGGGTCCCCAATGGGGGAGCTAGAGAAGGGACCCAAAGAGCTGAAGGGGTTTATAGCACCATAGGAGGAATAACAACATGAACCACCCAGTACTCCCATAGCTCCCAGTGACAAAAACATCAGCCAGAGAGTACACATGATGTTACCCATGGTTCCAGAGGCATAGGCAGCAGAGGATGGCCTTTTTGGGCATCAATGGGAGGAGAGGCCCCTGGTCCTAGAAAGACTCAATTCAGCAGTATAGGGGAATACCAGGACAAGGAAGCAGCAAGGGGTTGATTGGAGGAACAGAGGGAGGGGAGATGGCTTATGGGACTTTCGAGGTGGGGGGAGACAAGGAAAGGGGATATCATTTGAAATGTAAATAAATAATATATCTAATAAAAATGTATTTATTCATTCATTTATTTGTTTGTTTGTTTGTTTGTTTGCCTTAGGTCCCTGGATTACCTAGTCTCAGGTTTTTGATTAACCAAACAGTGTTGGGTATGGAATTTATCTTGTGGAATAGACATTAAGTCAAATCAGTTATTGGTTGAGTTATTCCCACAAGCTTTGTGTTACCACTGCCCTAGCATATCTTACAGGCAAGACATACTTATAAATGAAGGATTAGTGGCTGTCCTGGTTCTTATTTTGAGACCATGAGTATGTTTCTGCACCAAAGATGCTGAAACATAGGGATGAAGGTTCTATGTAGGTACCAGTTTGACATCTCCATGTGAAATGACTTGCATATATGCTTTCTTCTGCAGTGAGGACTTGCTGACAGTTTGTGGAGATCAACCTACAGCCTTAAATTGGTAAAATTACATAAAACAGTTTTTGAAATAGGTATAAACCCCAACAAATATTAATATTACTGCAGGAAACAAATTGTTAAATTACTTACAAAGTAAATAATTATTCTGTAATGGCTCCTACTTAAGACAGTCTAAGAACTGACCCTATAACAAAAGGGATTAGGGAATAAGGAACTGGATAATAGTTCTCTAAGATCAAAACTGAGTAAGATTCCTACATTTTAACAAGATTAACTCAAAACACATTATTTTATCATTGATCTATGCTACATTTGATCACGTTAATTTGATGTGTTTAGACATTGCATGTCAAGAATGATTGTCACATAATTCTAAACTAAGAGAACAAATACCAGCTTAACATTTTATTTTTATTTCTATAACAAAAAGGAGAGCATAAATATCAATAACGTTCTTTTTTTCTTTCATTTCTTCACCAGTTCAAATAACTTCACATTTTACTTGGTTTCAGAGACTCAGGATAAATTTGTTTCACTAACCAACCCCCACTCTTGCAAGATTATTATAAAAGAGTAAACAGTTGCTGCTCATTCATGTCATAAGCTAATTGTGGTGGCCAGAAATTTCGCTTTATCTGTCTTATTTCAAGACTTGGGATATATAGAATAACAAAAATAATAAAAATAATATAAAATTGGTGAGTTCTTTTGTACATGATTCAGGTCTATTTTTCAGAATTACCAGTTCTATGATATAAAGAAGAGCAGACTCTGGCATAACCGCACATATGACTCTCAAAGCAACCTGCTAGGCATGTTTCAGGGTCTCTATAACTTACAAGCAATGGCTGTAACAAATCATATCCCAAACCTGTAATAATGATATTATAATTTCTTTGTTAATTTCAATATTAATCATGTGGTGATATATAAGCAGTAATATATAAGCCTAACCTGAAAGAAAAGATTTTATTCAAAGATATCCTAAGTTGAAGATAGAGCTAAGCTGGAATAGTTTTTGCCTAACATGCATAAAGCCTTGGGTTCCATCCCCAGCATTGTATAAGACAGCATAGTAGGAAAAGCCTGCAGTATCAGTACTGGGGGCAGGGGTGAGAGGGATAAAGGCATAGGATTCAGATGTTCAAGGCCACATGTAGCCCTTCTCTAAAAAAGTTTATGGACATACTGGACTTTCTCAAAATAAAATATTTTCCATTCTAAAATTACGAATTAATTAAAAAACATATTATTTCAAAAGGGACTTTGAGCTCTGCCTTATGATATGCATCTGTAACCTCAATAGTCTAAAGGCAGAGCAAGGAGGATTGAGAGCTTTGAACAGACTGCACATCATCATAAAAGTATGAAGGAAAAGGATTTATATGGTTATGAGTGTTGGGAGTGGTAGCATCTATTGTAAAACACATTTGGAAGAACAATTTTCATAGCCAGTTCAAAGGAAATTACCCTCCATTCTGCTATTTTTTACTAATTTAGACAAACTTGATAAAATTTCATATGAATCTCATCAATTCATTGGTGACAGCAATTACTATTAACTGTAAATCTGGTAAAGGTGGATAACTGGTTATGCCACAGTCTGTCACCCACAGGAAATAGACAGACATTAAATTAAATCTTTAATTATTGATCCTAGACATTTAATTAGACTCACACTTAAAATATTTTACGTAAAATGTATGTATTTTCCTCCTATGATTAATTTACACAGTCATAAATCAGAGGCTAGACCCAAAACTTACTTCTAAGGGGTGGCTTAGTCTCATTAATGTTTTAAAGCAAGATATCCAGAGACAAAGATGCAATAATTGTGTAATTTCATGGAAATTTACAGGGGAGAGTACCAATTTCATGGTGACATCTAGGGAAATGTGAGGATTTCCTGCAGATTCCATCCTCTGTCCCTAAAGCATCCATAAATACAACTTACACGAGTATAAAAACTGCTTCCTATGAAATGTTCAGTACGTCAATTAAGAAAATGAATAGAAAGGTAGAGTAGAGAATTTTGGAAGTTAGGATAGTTGATTCTATTAAATACTACAAGAACAAATGTTCTGTCTTTAGAAACCAATTTCTTACATTATTTCTTACATTATAAACTTTTTTATGGGCTTGTTTACAGTTTCAGAGATTAAGTCCATTACCATGATGGCCGGTAGCCTGGCAGCACACAGGCAGACATGTGCTGGAAAAATAACCGCTAGTTCTACATCCAGAACCACAGGCAACAGGAAGAGACTCTGAGCATGGCATGGGATTTTGAAACTTCAGAGTCCATCCTCAATGACATATTTCCTCCAAAAGGCCACACCTTTTAATCATTTTAATTCTTCCAAATAGTGCTACTGCCTGGATGAGTAAGCATTCAAGTATATGAGCCTGTGGGGGTCATTCTTTTATTATTATTATTATTATTATTATTATTAATTTACATTTCAAATAATTTCCCCTTTCCTGGCTCCCCACTCTCCGAAAGTCCCACAAGCCCTCTTCCCTCCCCCTGTTTCCCCATTCACCCCTTCCCAATTCCCTATTCTGGTATTGCCCTATACTGCTGCACTGAGCCTTTCCAGAACCAGGAGCCACTCCTCCGTTCTTCTTGGACATCATTTGACATGTGGATTATCTCTTGGGTATTCCAAGTTTCTAGGCTAATATCCTCTTATCAGTGAGTGCATACCATGATTGATCTTTTGAGACTGGGTTATCTCACTTAGTATGATGTTCTCCAGCTCCATCCATTTGTCTAAGAATTTCATGAATTCATTGTTTCTAATGGCTGAATAGTACGCCATTGTGTATATATACCACATTTTTTGTATCCATTCCTCCGTTGAGGGACATCTGGGTTCTTTTCAGCTTCTGGCTATCATAAATAGGACTGCTATGAATATAGTGGAGCATGTGTTCTTATTGCATGCCAGGGGAATCCTCTGGGTATATGCTCGGGAGTGGTATAGCAGGGTCATCCGGAAGTGACGTGCACAGTTTTCTGAGGAACCTCCAGACTGATTTCCAGAGTGGTTGTACCAATTTGCAACCCCACCAGCAGTGGAGGAGTGTTCCTCACTCTCCACTTCTCGCCAGCACCTGTTTTCTCCTGAATTTTTGATCTTAGTCATTCTGACTGGTGTGAAGTGAAATCTCACGGTTGTTTTGATTTACATTTCCCTAATGGTTAATGATGTTGAACAGTTTTTAAGATACTTGTCAGCAATCCGAAGATCTTCAGGTGAAAATTCTTTGTTTAGCTCTGTACCCCAGTTTTTCAGAGGGTTATTTGGTTTTCTGGGCTCTAACTTCTTGAGTTCTTTTATATATTGGATATTAGCCCTCTATTAGATGTAGGGTTGGTAAAGATCTTTTCCCAATTTGCTGGTTGCCGATTTGTCCTTTTGATGGTGTCCTTTGCCTTACAGAAACTTTGTAATTTTATGAGCTCCCATTTGTCAATTCTTGATCTTAGAGCATAGGCTATTGGTGCTCTGTTCAGGAACCTTTCCCCTGTGCCCATGTCCTCAAGGGTCTTTCCCAGTTTCTTTTCTATTAGTTTCGTGTGTCTGGTTTTATGTGTAGGTCCTTGATCCACTTGGAGTTGAGCTTAGTACAAGGAGATAATGAAGAATCAATTCGCATTCTTCTGCATGCTGAAAATGGCACCACATACCCAAATCTATGGGACAAAATGAAAGGAAGGCACTCAGGGCTAAGAGGAAAACTCATAGCCCTGAGTGCCTCCAAAAAGAAACAGGAGAGACTAGCAGCTTAACAGCACATGTGAAAGTCCTGGAACAAAAAGAAGTTAATTCACCCAGGAGGAGTAGAAGACAGGAAATCATCAAACTCAGGGCTGAAATCAATCAAGTGGAAACGAAGAGAACCATACAAAGAATCAACAAAACCAGGAGCTGGTTCTTTGAGAAAATCAACAAGATAGATAAGCCCTTAGCTAGACTTACTAGAGGACACAGAGACAGTATAGAAATTTGTGGCTGCCCGCAACCACAGGTGAACTGGAGACCTGGAAGAGAATTCTGGGGATAAATGGGGAGGTGACGAAAGAGAAATGAGTCAGGACAACATTTGCTGATCAAGACCGAACTTTACTACTATTCTAGTCAATATATAGCCTTTAAAGTAAAACCCTGCCCCCACCCTGACTTTAAAGAGACATCAGAGAACTCACTGGCTCCTCTTCTCAGGGGGTCGCCTCCTGGGGTTAAAGGGCTTCATGTCCCAGGAAGTTTCCAGGTGAGACTGCCCTGAGGCAGCCTTGATTTCCAGAAAAAAGCAGCTGTATTGTTCTCAGAAGAACAAAGCCCAGGGTTAACACAAGTGGAAGGCTGGGGGCTGGAGGCCAGGAATGTTGCAGGCTGATGGAATGGGCTGAAGAGCCCAGCTCAATGATGTGGGGGAAGGGACAGAAATTAACAAAATTAGAAATGAAAAGGGGGATATAACAACAGAAACTGAGGAAATCAAAAAATCATCAGATCCTACTACAAAAGCCTATACTCAACACAAGTGGAGAATCTGGAGGAAATGGAAAATTTTCTAGACAGATACCAAATACCAAAATTAAATCAGGATCAATTAGATCATCTAAACAGTCCCATAACCCCTAAAGAAATAGAAGGGGTCATAGAAAGTCTTCCAACCAAAAAAAAAAAAGCACAGGACCCGATGGTTTCAGTGCAGAATTTTATCAGACCTTCAAAGCAGAACCTAACACCAATACTCTTCAAACTATTCCACAAAATGGAAACAAAAGGGACACTACCCAACTCCTTCTATGAAGCCACAATTAGGCTGATACCAAAACCACACAAAGATCCAACAAAGAAAGAGAATTTTAGACCAATTTCCCTTATGAACATCGATGCAAAAATACTCAGTAAAATTCTTGCCAACTGAATTCATAATACATCAAAATGATCATTCACCATGATCAAGTAGGCTTTATCCCAGGGATGCAGGGATGGTTCAATATACAGAAATCCATCAATGCAATCCGCTACATAAACAAACTCAAAGAAAAAAAACCACATGGTCATTTCATTGGATGCTGAAAAGGCATTTGACAAAATTCAGCATCCTTTCATGCTTAAAGTCTTGTAAAGAACAGGAATTCAAGGCCCATACCTAAACATAGTAAAAGCAATATACAGCAAGCAGGTAGCCAACATCAAACTAAATGGAGAGAAACTTGAAGCAATCCCACTAAAATCAGGGACTATACAAGGCTGACCCTCTCTCCATATCTTTTCAATATTGTATTTGAGGTACTAGCTAGGGCAATTAGACAACATAAGGAGATCAAAGGGATACAAATTGGAAAGGAAGAAGACATTACAGACTTTTATACATTGATTTAAAATAAAAACAATTCTCCATTGACATATAACCGGCTTTCCTTTGACACAAAAACTAACTCATTTATCTTAGAGATCACATACTGTCAACTGACACTCAGCTTCCAATGTTTAGTACATAGTACTAATAATATTATCCTTTAAAGATACCTTAATTTTAAATAATGTTACATAATCGGCCAGTGAACAGGCAGCACTGTACATGACCTTCATTAAGACATAATGTACACCAAGGTATTTTATATTATTTGTATTATTTTATATTATTTTTTATATTATTTTATATTGTGAGGGGAAGTCATTTCTCTAATTTCTTTCTCAGCCTGTTTATCTTTTGAGTAGAGGAAGGCCACTGATTTGTTTTGGTTAATTTTATATTAGCCACTTTGCTGAAGTTGTTTATCAGGCTTAGTTGTTCTCTGGCAAAAATTTGGGGGACATTTAAGAACACTATCATATCTTCTGCAAATAATGATATTTTGACTTCTTCCTTTCCAACTTGTATCCCTTTGGCTTCTTCTTCTTCTTCTTCTTCTTTTTTTTTTTTTTTTTTTTTTTTTTTTTTTTTTTTTTTTTTTTTTGTCTAATTGCTCTGGCTAGGACTTCGAGTACTATATTAAATAGGTATGGTATGGAGAGAGTGGGCAGCCTTGTCTAATCCCTGATTTCCGTGGGAAGGCAGTCAAATAAAACTGAAAGAGGCAAGATGGTAGTTTTAACATCTGTGATAGTTATGAAAATTTTCACTTTTCTACAGAAACAGAACTCAATCTCATCTAAACACAGAGCCTTGCGGTACTGTACATAACTGCAGTTCCTCACCATATGTGTGGTCATATAGATACTGATGTACATTTATTTATATTTATAAAGCACTGCAAAACTCAAAGTTTTAAAAAACTACAACTAACACATTTTCTAGCATTTATAATAAAACAATGACGTGCACTAAAGAAAATTTCTAGGGATAATGACTCCTTTTCTTTGCTTTATTAATTACAGAGTAAGTGAATCACTGTGATTAGTCTCCATGTAATTTTCTTCTTCCCCTTTAAATTGGCCTGCTACATTATTTTCTTTGCCAGTACATGAAAGAATACTTTGTAAACTACATACTTTTGATTGTAAAGAACAATCTTCAGGATGTGACAAACAATGAAATTACTGAGAAACGGACTCTGGATGGATGCAGGTAGACAGGGACCCACCATGCACAGAGCAACAGGCTGAGGAATAAGGACAGGCTTATGTTCTAAGACAATAAAACATTTGGGGCCCTGTTTCTGTTGTTTCATTTTGTTTTTAAAGCAGATTTAAAATGAACTGTGATTTATATGCTTAACATCTTTCTCTTATTCAAAAAGTATAGGACTGACTAGATGTAAGAAAACTATAAAAATGGATTTTAGCATGCAGAGGGCTTGTCAAGTGGTAAGATGTGAAGAAGATGCTAGTCATACCCCTCTGTAGTGGCTATTCCTGGTTGTCAACTTGACTATATCTGGAATGAACTACAATCAAGAATTAGAAGGCTCACCTATGATCCTAATCTGGAGGCTCAGAGATACAAGTTTCTGACCTGGATCTTAGCATGGAGATCGTGAAGCATAGTGGCTATGAATTCCAGAAGATTAAGACAAGGAGATTGAGTTCAAGCTCATCTAGGATTAAAGGTGCAGTGGCACACACCTTTAATCTGGGCCACACCCTCTGCTGGAGACCTACATAAAGACATTGGAAGAAGACTCACTCACTCACTCTTCCTTGCTGACTTACCTTGTGGGTCAGAGCAACTGCTAGATTCTTGGACTACCATCCACAGCTGCTGCTAACCATTGTTGGGGAGTTGGGCTACAAACTGTAAGTCATTGATAGGTTCCCTAACTACATAGAGACTACCCATACGTTTTGTGACTCTAGAGAACCCTGACTAAATCACCCTCTTTACTTTTTTATACCACTGTATTGAACAGATGAGGATTAACTCAAAGATCCAGAACTTGCCAAGTTTCAAAGAACAAAAGAGTGTGGAATACTCCATTATAAGTCGAACATCTATAACACTTTCTTGTTTCATGTACCAAGGATCACTGTGAGAGAGAATACAGAAAGATTGTACAAGTCAGAGTTGTAGAATGACTGGAAGGAAACTATTTTCTGAATATAATAGTACAGCACACAAACTCACTGTATTTGTGACAGCATGCAGAAGACTCACACACATTTAAGTCAAATAAAATCCCAACAAGGAAAGCTATAGTGCAAAGGCACACCCTTAACTGAGGAGTCACCAATAGTTAGTAGTCTCTGGAAAAGCAAGAATCAATTCTCTTTAAGCTTGTGGTCACTGGTAGGTTCACAGGTCATCACTGGATAGAAATATACCTAAAACGGTATGGGCAGCACAAACTACACTTGAATTTTTTAAAATTATATTCTGTTGAAAATAAGTGGGGTAAGTAGAGAAGAAGAGAGATTGACCAGGGAGGGAGTAAGAAAAATCTAAACAAAGTACATGAAATTTTTTTAAAAAGTAAAATTAACAATCAATAACAAAAATAAAGACTATAGCACCAGTAGAAGAATAAGACCAATTAATTCCCTAATTTTAATAAGAAACACTAAGAAAATGTTTGTTAGAAACCTACATTAAGAAATAAAGATTCTTTTTTTTTATTCGATATATTTTTTATTTACATTTCAAATGATTTCCCCTTTTCTGGCCCCCCACTCCCAAAAGACCCATAAGCCCCCTTCCCTCCCCCTGTTATCTCACCCACCCCTTCCCACTGCTCTGTTCTGGTTTTGCCCTATACTGCTACACTGAGTCTTTCCAGAACAAGGGGCCACTCCTCCATTCTTCTTGTACCTCATTTGATGTGTGGATTATGTTTTGGGTTTTCTAGTTTTCTAGGTTAATATCCACTTATTAGTGAGTGCATACCATGATTTATCTTTTGAGACTGGGTTACCTCACTTAGTATGTTGTTCTCCAGCTCCATCCATTTGTCTAAGAATTTCATGAATTCATTGTTTCTAATGCCTGAATACTACTCCATTGTGTATACATACCACATGTTTGCATCCATTCTTCTGTTGAGGGATACTTGGGTTCTTTCCAGCTTCTGACTATTATAAATAGGGCTGCTATGAACATAGTGGAGCATATATCCTTGTTACCTGCTGGGGAATCCTCTGGGTATATGCCCAGGAGTGATATAGCAGGATCTTCTGGAAGTGATCCCAGTTTTTTGAGGAACCGCCAGACTGATTTCCAGAGTGGTTGTACCAATTTGCAACTCCACCATCAGTGGAGGAGTGTTCCTCTTTCTCCACATCCTTGCCGACACCTGCTGTCTCCTGAAATTTTAATCTTAGCCATTCTGACTGGTGTAAGGTGAAATCTCAGGGTTATTTTGATTTGCATTTCCCTAATGACTAATGAAATTGAGCATTTTTTAAAGATGCTTCTCTGCCATCTGAAGTTCTTCAGGTGAAAATTCTTTGTTTAACTCTGTACCCCATTTTTAATAGGGTGATTTGGTTTTCTGGGGTCTAACTTCTTCAGTTCTTTGTATATATTGGATGTTAACCCTCTATCTGATGTAGGGTTGGTGAAGATCTTTTCCCAATTTGTTGGTTGCCAATTTGTCCTTTTGATGGTGTCCTTTGCCTTACAGAAACTTTGTAATTTTATGAGGTCCCATTTGTCAATTCTTGATCTTAGAGCATATACTATTGGTGATCTGTTCAGAAACTTTCCCTCTGTACAGATGTCCTCAAGGGTCTTCCCCAGTTTATTTACTATTACTTTCAGAATGTCTGGCTTTATGTGGAGGTCCTTGATCCATTTGGAGTTGAGCTTAGTACAAGGAGACAAGGATGGATCAATTCACATTCTTCTGCATGCTGACCTCCAGTTGAACCAGCACCATGTGTTGAAAAGGCTATCATTTTCCATTGGATGTTTTCAGCCCCTTTGTCGAGGATCAAGTGGCCATAGGTGTGTGGGTTCATTTCTTGATCTTCAATCCTGTTCCATTGATCCACCTGCCTGTCACTGTACCAATACCATGCAATTTTTAGCACTATTGCTCTGTAGTATTGCTTAAGGCCAGGGATACTGATTCCCCCAGAATATCTTTTGTTGCTGAGAATAGTTTTAGCTATCCTGGGCCTTTTGTTATTTCAGATGAATTTGAGAATTGCTCTTTCTTACTCTATAAATAATTGATTTGGGATTTTGATGGGTATTGCATTGAATCTGTATATTGCTTTTGGCAAAATGGCCATTTTAACTATATTAATCCTGATGATCCATGAGCATGGGAGGTTTTTCCATTTTTTGAGGTCTTCTTCCATTTCCTTCTTCAGAGTCTTGAAGTTCTTGTCGGACAGATCTTTCACATGTTTGGTAAGAGTCACCCCAAGGTACTTTATACTGTTTGTGGCTATTGTGAAGGGGGTCATTTCCCTAATTTCTTTCTCAGCCTGCTTATCCTTTGAGTATAGGAAGGCTACTGATTTGCTTGAGTTGATTTTATAACCTGCCACATTGCTGAAGTTGTTTATCAGCTGTAGGAGTTCTCTGGTGGAGTTTTTTGGGTCACTTAGGTAGACTATCATATCATCTGCAAATAATGATAGTTTGACTTCTTCCTTTCCAATTTGTATCCCTTTGACCTCCTTATGTTGTCTAATTGCCTGAGCTAGTATCTCAAGTACAATATTGAAAAGATAAGGAGAAAGTGGGCAGCCCTGTCTAGTCCCTGATTTTAGTGGGATTGCTTCAAGTTTCTCTCCATTTAGTTTGATGTTGGCTACCGGTTTGCTGTATATTGCTTTTACTATGATCAGGTATGGGCCTTGAATTCTTGTTCTTTCCAAGACTTTAAGCATGAAAGGATGCTGAATTTTGTGGAATGCCTTTTCAGCATCCAATGAAATGACCATATGGTTTTTTCTTTGAGTTTGTTTATGTAGTGGCTTGCATTGATGGATTTCCGTATATTGAACCAACCCTTCATCCTTGGGATAAAGCCTATTTATCATGGTGGATGATTGTTTTTATGTGTTCTTGGATTTGGTTGGCAAGATTTTCATTGGGTATTTTTGCATCGATGTTCATAAGGGAAACTGGTCTGAAATTCTCTTTTTTTGTTGTATCTTTGTGTGGTTTGGGTATCAGCGTAATTGTGGCTTCGTGGAAGGAATTATGTAGTGTTTCTTCTGTTTCTATTTTGTGGAATAGTTTGAAGAGTATTGGTGTTAGGTCTTCTTTGAAGTTCTGATAGAATTCTGCACTGAAACCATCTGGTTCTGTGCTCTTTTTTTGGTTGGAAGATTTTCTATGACCCTTTCTATTTCTTTAGGGGTTATGGGATAGTTTAGAGGATTTATTTGGTCCTGATTTAATTTTGGTATTTTGTATCAGTCTAGGAAATTGTCTACTTCCTCCAGATTCTCCAGTTTTGTTGAGTATAGGCTTTTGTAGTAGGATCTGATGATTCTTTGGATTTTCTCATTTTCTGTTGTTATATCCCCTTTTCATTTCTAATTTTGTTAATTTGGATACTTTCTCTGTGCCCTTTGGTCAGTCTGACTAAGGGTTTATCTATCTTGATTTTCTCAAAGAACCAGCTCCTAGATTCCTTGATTCTTTCTATGGTTCTCTTTGTTTCTACTTGATTGATTTCAGCCCTGAATTTAATGATTTTCTGTCTTCTATTCCTCCTGGGTGAATTGGCTTTTTTTCGTTCCAGGGCTTTCAGGTGTGTCATTAAGCTGCTAGTGTATGCACTCTCCATTTTCTTTTTGGAGGCACTCGGGGCTATGAGTTTTCCTCTTAGCTCTGCTTTCATTGTGTCCCAAAGATTTGGGTATGTTGTGTCTTCATTTTCATTAAATTCTAAAAAGTGTCTGATTTCTTTCTTTATTTCTTCTTTGGCCAAGATGTCATTGAGTAGATTATTGTTCAGCCTCCATGTCTATGTGGGCTTTCTGTTGTTTTTGTTGCCATTGAACACCACTCTTTTTTTTAATATATATTTTTTATTCACATTTCAAATGATTTCCTCTTTTCTGGCTCCCCACTCCCTGCTAGTCCCATAAGCCCTCTTCCTTCCCCCTGTTCCTCCATCTACCAGAACCAGAGGCCACTCCTCCATTCTTTTTGGACATCATTTAATTTGTGGATTATGTCTTGGGTATTCAAAGTTTCTAGGCTAATATCCACTTACCAGTGAGTGCATACCATGATTGATCTTTTGAGACTGGGTTACCCCACTTAGTATGATGTTCTCCAGCTCCATCCACTTGTCTAAGAATTTCATGAATTCCTCCCTTATGGGACACCTGGGTTCTTTCCAGCTTCTGGCTACTACAAATACGGCTGCTATGAACATAGTGGAGCATGTGTCCTTGTTGCATGCTGAAGAATCCTCTGGATATATGCCCAGGAGTGGTATAACAGGGTCCTCAGGAAGTGAGGTGCCCAGTTTTCTGAGGAACCACCAGACTGATTTCCAAAGTGGTTGCACCATCTTGCAATCCCACCAGCAGTGGAAGAGTGTTCTTCTTTCTCCACATCCTTGCCAACACCTGCTGTCTCCTGAGTTTTTGACCTTAGCCATTCTGACTGGTGTGAGAAATCTCAGATGCCGAAGATACCATAGAAACCATGGACTCAACAGTTAAAGAAAATGCAAAATGCAAAAAGCTTGTAACCCAAAACATCCAGGAAATTCAGGACACAATGAAGAAGCCAAATCTAAGGATTATAGGCATTGATGAGAGTGAAGATTTACAACTTAAAGGGCCAGCAAATATCTTCAACAAAATTATGGAAGAAAACTTCCCTAACCTAAAGAGAGAGATGCCCATGAATATACAAGAAGCCTACAGAACTCCAAACAGACTGGACCAGAACAGAAATACCTCCTGTCACATAATAATCAAAACACCAAATGTACTAAACAAAGAAAGAGTATTAAAGGCAGTAAGAGAAAAAGGGCAAGTAACATATCAAGGAAGACCTATCAGAATTACACCAGATTTCTCACCAGAGACCATGAAAGCTAGAAGATCCTGGGCAGAGCTCATGCAGTCTCTAAGAGAACACAGATGCCAGCCGAGACTACTATACCCAGCGAAACTCTCAGTTACTATAGAAATAAGGATTCTTATAAAGAATCTTTAAATAAATCAAATAAAGATTGTTATCAAGAAATAATTTTGCCATAATAGGAAATTGTTATAATAATAAAAAACAAATTTTAACATGCAAAATTAGAGGAAAAAATTACACATTTCAATTTCTTTTCTGTGTTAGTTTTTTAATTACTGTAACAAAACAGATAACAAAAACAAGTAAAGGAAAGAAGAGTGTTGTGGATTACCATTTATGAGATCCCTCATTTCAAGGTCGTTAGTCACAATGTTTCTGGCTCATAGTACAGCAGATCAACATGGTGAAAGGATGTGTGAGCATACAACTGCTAGTCCTGTGTTGACATTAACAGAAATTACCTTGGGTCAAGATAATCTCTTGAAAGCTATGCTTCTAGATACCCAAATCCTTAAAGCCTTACTTTCACTATGCTACCACTTTCCAATAGTATGCTAAGATTTTAATTCATTAATGATTTAAACCATCGACAGGTGCAGAGCCATTGTGATCTAGTTGTCTCTGGAAATATTTTGAGAAATGCACCCAGAGATGTGCTTTAAAAATCTCTTAGGCATGATTTAATACATCAGCCTGGCCAATCAGGCCTAGCCATCACAATAGGAAAAATGGATGGGGATAAATAAAATCATTGCAGTATTTTAAAGTAACGAAGGAAAAGAAATCTGGAAAACAGATATTGTGCAGTATGGTAGAGAATCAGTGAAATATCACAGTTGTTAGAATATATTATTGAAAAACTCATTTGGGAAAGAAATCTAGATTTGAAGAAAGTCATTAAAATAATTGAAATTATAAAGAGACAAAGCTATTCAAGATGAGTGCAAAGACAAAAAGAAGAGAGATAGGAACAGAAGTTTGAAGGACACATACGTGGGTAACAGTCAAAGCTCAATGCATGAGTCATGTCTCTGTGAACAGCCTAAGATAAGATGATGTAATAAAGTGGAAAATGTATTATTTGGTCCAGTACTGATAACACTGTTCCTAGATTATAAACAGGGAATGTAGCCTATAAAGTCCCTTCAATACTTTGATAACGTCTGATAATCAATATCTTCTTAATCATTTAAAACCTTTCTTTCATGATAATGAAAAATGGATATTTTACTTTTACTAAAAGTTCTGAGATATTATACAATGCAAGTTTCTGGGATCAGAGTTTTCAAAAGTGCAGCTCTGTGAAAACAAATCTGAGAGGTGTGTTGATATTACATACATGGCAATATTGTAGTCTCAGAAACATGGTTATAGACATTCAAAAACTATTTGAAGCAATCAGATTAGAACCACTAGATCAAAATATAATCTTGAAGATTATGGCAACAGTTATTACATTGTTTCTAAAAACAAAACTATACTCAGTGATTCCAGATAAATGATTCTCATGCACTCAGTGATAAGGAAAATGGCAAGGGCAAGCAGCCCTGAGTCTCTTGGTGATAACAGGTTTGCATTGTTTTAAAAAAAAATCCTCAAATAATACAAATCCAAAGAAAGGAGTTCACCACTGAGCAAGCACTAATGAAGTTCAGTGATACTTATTAAATCAATCTATAAGTACCTAAGTGTATGGATGAAAACCTCACCATTTAATCTAAATATCACAATGCAATCTAATTGCAATCGATAAAGAAATAATATTCCTATCCAAAAAGTGTTTGAGGATGAACTGTAGAAACTTTAGCTTTGGCTTAAATGACTAATTTCTGTTGTTTTATAACAAAATATTGCAATACCTTCAAATTTGAAGTTTTATTTTATGGTTCAGTAGAAAAGTGATACTGGCTTTTTCTCAAATTAATATTATGCTTAAAAGAAAAACTAATTTATAACTATCTTCTTGTAAATGTACTAGTTTCTAATATGTTGAAAACAGGCACATTTGATTGGTCTGTTAACCGATAGTGCCCATTAATGGAATCAGTGCATACAGTTGAAACAGTCAATTAAGAAACCGAGAAAGACAAAATGAATGCTAATATTTTAGATTTCTATTGCAGAGTGAAATAAATGATAGTCATACTGGTGTTTGGATTCTGTTTGAAATGTTACATGTGGCATTTTGCAACAAAAGATGCAATTAGCATCATGGCTGGCACTGTCACACTGCATCGGAAACACTTCACTGGATGTCTGTCAAAATCAAAGCAGCTGTCACAATTTAACATAGAAAACTATTTTAAAGAACTTTTTGTATCCTGAAGTAAAATCAAACCAGTAATTATACAGATAACAGATAGAATGCAGACTAGAAAATTAATACATTTTTACCCCCAAATAGTTTTGCTTTACCCTTTCTTGAGTTTTTTTTAAATGTGACTTTGAAAAAGATCTCAAGGGTGGCAATATTATTATGACAAAATTTGCCATCCTATGAAGGGGAAGAGGTTTCCTACTCACTTCAGGCTCAGATGTCTGCCACAAAAATGTTGGCTTTTACTCCATGTTACTTTTCTGTCTTCAAGGCACTGTGATTCCATTCACTCTTGAAATGACTGAGTTGCTATAGAGATGTTTATTTCAATGATTGATAATAAGACACATAGATAACTCACAAGACTAGCTAGGGACTTGGGGATAGAGATAAAGCCCATGAACCACTGATTCTACATTCCTGATATGGAAGAACATTTTTGGTTTTGTCTTTAATGGCTCTGAAAAAAGAAAGTCTTTAAAAGATAAATTTAAGGAGTGTCTTAAGACTCTCAGTTGAAATAAGAATTCCTCTAGTGAAGCTGGCCTTTCTCAGGCTCCTGTCTGTGATGCTGCTTATGATAAATTGTAAATGAACCTGGAGGAGAATTTTGATAAGACCTTGAGTGTGTCATTCTTTCCTAATTCAACGTTATTTTTTGAAACTTCACAAATAAGGATTTTTCTTCTTCCATATTAGAATACAATAAAAGCAAAACATTATATTGTAAATACTGTTTTGCAGATCAAATATTATAGGAAACTTAAACCATCTATGACTTTCTCAAAGAGCAGAGTAGCTCTTGTTTGTTGCATCTGATGGAGATAAACTTTTCTTTAGCTGTTAAGAATAGGACTCCAAGCCCTATTGTACTGACCTGGAATAAATGGTCAAAGTATCAAATGAGTCTACCACCATGCAGGAATGCATTCAGCGTGAGTGTTCACCGGAAGGACTGAGATGATGTTCATCTTCAGAATATTTAAGGTAATTTAGCAACTCGCTGAGTGAACTCAGAGAAGAGTTGAATTAAGAGAGTAGAAAGGAAGTATTTCTGAGACCATTAGATTGCAGATAGCCATAACATATATAACTTGAACATTTAGCTTGAGCCAAATGGAGAGACTGGATATTTAGTGAACTAAGGGTTGCCTTTTTAACTTTATGACATGGAACTCTGCAAGTCTGATGTAAGAGGAAGAAGATCACTCTCCTTTCAAGATCACTCCAGACAATACACCCATCTGAACCCATAAAAGCATCCTGGTCCCAGCTGTCAGATCAGGTCTTTGACAAACATGCAGTGATAATGTTGATATTCTAATCAGATGCCAACCTGCTAGAACAAGCAAAATCATATTTCAAATATGTAAATTATTCAGATTTCTGGCAGAATAAAACTATATGCCAACTGAAAGGTGAAAAGGTTTTAATATCTTTGCTAATATGAAAAATATGAATCGTTTAAATGATTGGGAAAAAATAAAAGAAATCCTGACAAAAGTCTAGAAGTAATCATCTTGGTATCAATGAGATGAGCCTTCCATGGAAAAAATGCACCCAGTGAGCTGAGTCAAGTCACTGGTGCAAGAAGATTCTGAGATTCTGATCAATGTGAGATAATAGCAACAAAAGTTAATAATAAATTAGTAAATTATTGGAGAGTTTGAACTGTGTTTTTGTCTAAATACTAGGGCATATGCAGTGGGTAGATGGAATTGCCACTGTTTTAACAAAATACTTTAGAATTGGTAGGGTGACTCTGTACTTCATTTGGTCATCCCTGTCATTAGAAAAACAAGTAAGAAAACCAAAAAATAAATGTGATTATGTAGCTCAGAGGGGAACCTCTTTTTGTTTTTGTTTTTTTCTTGTGTTTCGAGTCAGCGATTTGTTGTTTTGTTGTTGTTTCACAATTGATGCTGGAATGATTGGGTACACATTGCCAAAAAAAGTCAATATGAGATTCATTTTATATAAACAGAATTCAAAATAGACTACAGATCTACATATAAATGTAAATCTATAAAACTATGGCACACAGCTAGACATGATTGTACATGTATTTCAAGGCCAGCTTTGCCTACATAGTGAGTTCCAGGATAGACAGAGCTACACAGTGAGACCCTGTTTCCAACAAACAAACAAATAAAACATGGCTTAGGAAAAAGATTGAAAAAATATCTAGCCCTGATGCTAAAAGTGTAAATCACAAATGTAAGAAAACTCAGTCATAAATGTAAAGGTTTACTGTTTCTCTAAAAGTCAATATGTCAGTTTCTTCACAAGGTGAGTATATATTATATACAAGTTACATTCCTAGGCATTTATTTATAAAAGGAAAGAGTTACATGTGGATACATACAGAGACAGGAGAGAAAGAACAGTGGGAGGAAGAGAGAGAGAGAGAGAGAGAGAGAGAGAGAGAGAGAGACAGAGAGAGAGACAGAGAGACAGAGAGACTGGAAAGTTTAGGTGCTTCATTTGAGACAAAAATAGAAATTATCTCATATTTTCTTAGGAAGATAAAGAATTATAGAACGCAGTATATCCATAGCCGAGACTACTACTCAGTTATAAAGCAATGTGAAACTGAAGTACACAATGATTGGGAAAAGGAAATTAATTATTATAAATGAAAACACCAATCCCTAAATTTTCCTTAAGACATATTGTAGGCCAGAAGCCCGTGATTAGCCTCCATCCCCCATTGTGATTTGCATGTTGACACTGATCTCTCGTTAATGTGTTAGTGTTTGCTGAATAGAGTAAGAAGACATCATGTGTATGAGGCTTTCAGAATGTGATTAGTGCCTTTATAAGAAGGGACAGCAGAGGCCTTGTTAATTTGAAATACGGGTCATTTAAGGACACAACAAGAAGGGAGCTTTCTGCAAGCCAAAGTGATGGTCCTCACTAGGTATTAAATGGATCAGGCGTTGGATCTCTAAGTCTGCAGAGTATAAAACTGAAACCACAAAGCTTGCTGTTCACATGCATCCTATTCAAGCCATAACTATGATGTTTGCCTGCTGTTCAAGCCAAATATGTGATACTGCCTAAACCCTATAGTTTTTGGCATTGTGTGTAATATTTGAGAAGACAAAGACACTGTAAGATTCCAATTACATCACTTATGAAATGAAAAAGATTTTCAAATGGGGACTATTTATTAGCAACTAGGGATTAAGGAATAATTGAAATAGAAAAACAAACAAAACAAACAACAAAGCAAACAAACACCAGCTTTCCCTTCAAAATAACAACCTGAGTCACATCATTATTAAAAAATTTTCTGCCTCTTGACTGTGTTATTGTCATTTCTGGTTATTGCATAGTATGTCTGCAAGATGGTTCTAATGGGAGAAGTCAATAAGAATGTACGGCATCTCTCATATTAGTTCTTCCACATGTGTGAATTTTCTGTTTCTCAAGATATAAAAATGTTTAATTAAGCACAGACAATAGAAAACATAGACTTCCATATTATTAGCAAAAATCAGAACATTTAGATAAATTGGGACAAAACTCCTAATTCATAGCTTATTTATAGGAGGCTGAGTCTTCATTTTTTATTTACTGGAGAGATAGATATTTGTTTAGGAGAAAATTCTCTAACACCAAAGACTGTCTTTATTTTTAAAGATGCCTTAGATTTTAGAATAAAGAACCTTAAATCTAAAATGGAGACTAGCAGTTGTCTTATTGCTACTGTGTCCTTTTCCCTTTCTCTGGGAGTTATGTAAGCAACTAATTCTTTACCACTTTATTAAGCCAAGTAACAAGAAAGAAATTGTCTTGGAGGAAATATAAACTTGAGAAACTTTATTATGATATTTTAGAGGACATTATTTTATATACAGAATTGAAACTTATTATCAATCCCGTCTAACTAGGTAGCAAGGAAATAAATAGCAGGGTGGAAACAATTGGTTCTCATTGCAGATGTTATAATTTATCAAAAAGTAGAAAAGGGAAGTAACTGAACTCTGACTACTGTGTTTACTATTTTATACTTTTTACCAAGTAAATTTCCATTAAATCTTGGTGTTATGGGCTGATTTCACAGCAGGATCACCCAGAAGCAGACCTCAGAAAGGAAAGAATTGTCTTTTTAAAGTGTAAAAGAATCTGCGCATTTATTGATTTTCTTGTCTTTCCCTTCAAATCCTTTGAAATATGATCAAAAAAGTGTCTCCATTTTATACACCACAATTTCCTTTTAATAGCTTTTTCTCCACAACAGAGTCAGAGCTCTGCCTTCCTAGCTAAAGAGGAAAAAAGCTGTTTCAGAAGAAAAAAATAACAACCGAGCTAAGCCAACCCCAAGCCACCATTAAATGTGTGAACATTTGAAAGGTCAAAAAGAGCCTGTCTGGTGGATCAACTCTGTACTGCAGCTGCTCTGTCTGCCTGCCTCTGCACAAGTCTATCTCAGCTGTATAACCTAACCACCCATTTTCATTTTGAGTTTCCTTTGTCCTGCTTCATTTATTTGTTTTCTTAGCTTGATACATGCACACCCATGCATTGCTGCTTAGTTCCAACAGTCAGAAAGGATGATCACCTTAGAAATCATGGAACTCTTAAGATCTTCATACCCCTGTTTTACCTTTTCATACTCCTGATGCCTACAGACTCCTGAACAAAACTCTTGCCAGAAAACAAATTACATAAAATAGGGAAACATCCCATACAAGACTTCTGCTTTTTTATCAAAGCATTTTGAAGTTGTTTTCAGATATTTCTGATAGGTACAAATGACCTTCTAGTATTAAAAGTGAAAATGTATGCCTAATGCTTCTAGTTGGAGTTGTTGGAGATATTTACAACCCTTATTTTAATTGACAGCAGACATACTAAGAAAACTAGAAAGTGTAACTGTACTGAATTTTCTTCTTAAGTCTACTCTAATTCTTCACGACCTTGTCCATTCCCAAATGGCTTCAGTGTTCTTCCAAATGCTGTTCTCACCCTTATTTTTACATATTTTGGATAGCAACCATTTGAATATTCTTTTAAAGGACTATGTCAATAGCTCTCAACCTTTGCAATGTTGTAGCCCTTTAATACAGTTCCTCACGTTGTGGTGAACCCCAACCATAAAATTATTTGTTGCTACTTCATAATTGAAATTGTGCTGCTATTATGAATCATATTTTAAATATCTGATATGTGACTCACAAATGAATAATGGCCCACAGGATTAAAGCCCCTGCACTATGTCCTTTAACTGGTAGCTATGCTGTGGCAGTTAAATATGGATCCAAACATTGGCCTCACACAAACTCCTTGTCAAGCAGTGCAGATTCTTAATGCCTAAAGACTTTCTATTGTATAAGACTGCTAATATGAAACAGTCTTCATATGATTTTCAGTGGATCTCATATGTTCACCAATCAAAGAACTTAAACAGTGGCTCACTTATGGTACTATATAAATACTAGCTTTCATCTGATCTATCAGCTCTCAGATCACTGTATCAGTGATCTATAAACACTAGCTATCTCTGATACAGACCTAGAAGAGACAGGTGACACAGAACCATTCTCAATATCATTCTACATTCAATTTTCTTCAATATAACCTAAGATATGATTTTTAGAACTTATCATCAAAACCTACAATTGCATTGAGAAGAATTCATAAACATGAACTAGCAGTAAAGTATTTTGGTTTTATCAAAATACTACCCTAAGCAGATACTAACGGACCAGCAAAATGAAATTCCATCTAAATTAGTTCTAGTCCCTCTTTCTTGTACCCAAAACAAGAAGGCAATCTAGTGAATAGAGGAAGATTCTCTTGGAGGTTTTGAAGAGTCAGGTTATTGAATGTGTTGGACTCTGCTGCAGTATGAACTTGAGGCAGAGCATGATCCATGATCACTCTGGATTCATATACTATAGAGCATATTGAGTGGTAGAATTGCCTACCACCCTGCCTCAAGGGTTGTCCTTTTAGGTTAGCAAGACACTCTTATTTACATGAATTGAGCTTAGATTCTTTAGTTCTTATCATTGTGAAAAGATAAAATGTGACTCATCACCAAGGAAACAAGCATGGGCTTGATATCAAACAGAACTGAACTCCAGTCTCTAGATGTCTTTAAAATTCAGATTCCAACCAACTTAGCAGGTCTCACGTGGGCTCAGAGACGGAAACAGCAAGCACAGAGACTGCATGGTCATACACCAGGTCCTCTGCATGTATGTTGTGCAAAGGCTAGCTTGGTGGTCTTGTGGGATGTCTAACAGTGGAAGTGAATATTGCTCTGACTCTTTTGCCTGCTCTTGAGACTCTTTCCTTCTTAATCAGTCGCTTTGTTCAGCCTTGATACGAGGTCTTTGGCCTTGTCTCATTGTCTCCTGTTTTGTCTCAATTCACTGTCATTCCTTGAAGTCCTGCTCTTTTCTGAAGAGGAATTGAGGTAGGGAGGAGAAGTAGATCTGAGGGAGAGGGTAGATGATGGGGAATAGGAGGAATGGGGTGAGGGGAATCTATGGTCAGGATGTATTGTATGAAAAAAGAATCTATTTTCAACTTATAAAAAATAATGAAAGAAAAGACAGATTCCAAATTCTCTAAGTTCCTCATATTGTTGAATTTAAAAGAAAACAACCCTGAGAGGTGATTTGGGAAGAGAAGTCATTAGTTCTAATTAGAAAGCATAGAATGATAGTCTTTTTCTAAAAAGTGGTCAATAATACTGTCAGAGTTAAATGCAAAAAAAAAAAATATGTATAGCAGTAACTCTTCTAGTTAGAATTAGAGAAATGCTTGTGCCATATGCTTCTTTGGGTCCACTTCTGAAATTAGGTATTTTTATACCTCATAAAAGCTATGATGTTGAAGCAACTGAAGCTGCCCTGCAGCCTATTGTGGGATCTTTTATTAAAGTGGATTCTCATATGCGGTTCTGTTTCTGTATAGTGTTATGTGATCCTATGTGATGCAAAGAAGTACGGCCACTGTCAATTTTACATTTTTTGCCAGAGGAAAAGCTAAATGAACTCACTAAATCATCTCTGTTTCAATGGGTTGAGAATTATTCCCAGACTTTGGCACTATCAATCATAGATTATGTCACTAAATCTCCACCTGGAGAGGAGCCTTACCTTTTCCCAGCATGAGCTTCCCAGACCTCTAGGAAGCTTTACGAAATCAGTGGAGCTCTGGCAAAAAGAAAAAAAAAAAATCCAAGGAATTGCAGCTAGCAGTTAGGGAAGATGAGAAGAATCTGTCTGTATGCACAGGTTGCTACTTTCTGGACTGAAGGCAAGCTAGAGGACTTTGATTACTGTCTAAAGCACGAACAGGGAGACTTCTTTATTGCTCCCTAAAGAGTTCCTAACAGACCTACCCTTGCACATACCCTGAGATGAGGAGGAGGGGAGATGTGTTCTGATGGTGCGTCATTATCCCCTTAATCACTATTATTCACAAATGGGCCAGCCGGGCCTTCACCACCATACTAGCCATCTCTTCCAGCCTCAATTCCTTAGACACAGTGTTATTAGGAATGACGTCCTCGCACAGAAGATGCCAATTTCCTAGTTCCTAGTGACATTTCTGAAAATATTGTCTAAGAAACAGTCCATGAAATTGTGTTCTGGGGACTAGGTCATTGACTTAAGAAGAAAAGGGGTGAATTCAATAAATGGTATTTTATTATACAAAGAAATACCAACATAACTGAAATTCTGAAACTGAAGGTGCTGATACTTTGATGAGTGGCTAGGAATAAGACAAGATAAGCAGGTTATGCAGTGCCAGTTCATTCTCTGTGTCATTGGAGGAAAAAATTCTAATTTTGCCTCCAAAGAAGTCGTAGCTACATAGTATTAGGGAAAATGTGCAGTAACAATAACTGCACATAACAGTTCATAAACGTCAAGAGCATACCATACTCTACTAACTTTTAAGAAGGCAGAAGGCAACTTTACATGATATATGCATATGTATACATATACATATGTATATGTGTGTATGTGTTATATTTTTACCAAAACTTAACAATTTTAATACTCATTTAAAAAGTGGCTCAAATGACTTCACACACTTAGACATGAACCTTTAAGACTGTTATATATAAATTTAAAATTAAGCAAGCAAATACAGCCTCTGCATCCCGGAAATTGATATCTTTAAGTACTTCTATGATGCACTAAGAGCTCAGAGTCAATGCTGTTTCTTAATTAAAAATAAATTTCTTAAAGTACTGCTTCTTTATCACCCTGACACTCATGATCTTTCTTCAGTGATACTGGATTTAATTTGATTAATGTTAATTTTAAAATTGAATGAAATGTTATCAATTTAAACAAATCACAATGCTTAACTATTAATGAGAATTCAAAGGTTAAATAAATCATAAAACTTAAGTATTAATGAAGATGTGAATCATGTGAAAGGGTGAGTTCCCCAATACAATTGACAATACTTTCTCATAAAAAACTATACCAAAATTTCACACTGAAAAGGATTCTGAACCTCCACTGTGCTGTAATTCCTTTCACTGTCAATTTATTCATTTTATTTATTTATTTATTTATTTATTTATTTATTATTATTTATTTACTTAAAGTTTATATTGATTCTTTGTGAGTTTGATGCCATATACCCATCTCCTCATATGCTCCCCTTTGCTCTTGCCACTTTGCTCCCTAAGTAGGACACACACACACAAACATCCACTTACCACCAACAAAAACACGTAGAAAATACCTCATCTTGAGAGCTGTCATGTATCACAGTGTGCCCCACGGTATGTGCCTCTGTCCACACATCTTCACTTGCAAATGTTCTTTGTAATGAGTCATTGGTCTGGTTCGAGATCTCTGGCTTCTCTGACATCATCAATATTGGATTCTCACTGGGACACCTCCTGGTTATACTGTTGTTTCATGTGTCATGGAGATACCGCAGCTTTGCAACAACAGGACTGGCCCTTCCTTCATCCCCAGCCATTCACAGATTATACAGAGTTGGGGATGGGCCAACTTAAAGCCCTGGACCTGGGTCTGGGTAGTAGCTGGGCTGGTCAGCATTATCCACACCACCAGGGAAAGCTCTCCAGCATTGCTCCAACTAGGTTACCCAATGCTACCACTGGCAGGAGGCAGGGTTAGCTCCCCTGCTCTCTATGAGGGACCAGGCCAGCCCTCTTGCTCTCACACCCTCAAGGCTAGCTGATTCGTGCCTTTGCCATCAATGCCAGCACCACTGTATTGCCCAGGCCAGGTACAAGGCCTACTTTTCCAAGTGCCACACCCAGCAAGGAGGCAGGGCTAGCTCTCCCAATCTCATGACCTCAGGAACAGCTATCAAGGCTAGTACAGGTGGCAAGGGAGGTAGGGGCATCACCCGCTCACCCAAACCACCACAAGCAAGACAGGTGGTAGGGCCAGCTCTCCTGTGCTCTTGCTCCTGGGGATGCCTAACAATTGCCCCCTCTACTGTGTCTACACAGCTCTACTGTGCTGCCCAGACAAGGTGCAGGGCCTGCTCTGCATGCTGTCGCTGGTGAGAGGCAGGGCCCGCTCAGCCACTCTCATGATTCAGTGGTCACTTCTGACCACTGGAGGTTGCTAAGGGGCAGGGGGAATCACCTCTGTGCCTGTGCCACCCCAGGAGAGATGGGGTCATCTCACCCATACCATTGTCACTAGGGCAAGTTACACTGTGCTTCCTGGGCCAGGCACAGGGCCAGCTCTCCTTAGTATTGTCACTGGTAGCAAATGGGGCCACCTTTCCTGAGCACTAGTGATATAAGGAAGCTGGTTATGCACAACCCCTGGACATCCACGTGGTCCCCTGTGGCAGCTGTCACAACCAAGGGCATCCCCATGATCCACAATGGGCACTGACTGCAGAGATCTCAGACATGCCCCTCCATGGCAAATCTGGTTGGAGGCTTACCATTAGGGGTAAGGAGCTGGCAAGATGGGCTTCTCCTCTCCACACTGGATTCTCCAATTTTATCCTTTTCATAATGATCAAACTTCTCCATTTCTCGTTCTCTCCCATCTAACCATCACATACTTGCACATAGCACATTGTGGGGACTCCTGCTGCTGCATGCAGGCTGGCCATGCAGCTGGTGTGCCCTGGGCACTGTCTTTGATCTGTACTTTGATGGGAAGTGAATATATACAACTCCTTTTGGCTATGAACTTGAAGGCAGGTCTATAGGTGGTGTGGTGGTCCACAGCTCTCTCTGAGGTCTTCCTCCTCCCACACAGTGCTACCTGAGTTCGATTTGATTTGGTCTTTATGAATCTTAAGCATAAGAAAACTTTGGCTACCAAGACAGGAATCAAGCTAGGATGAACAAAGGACTATCATCTGCTCTGCCCCCGACTGATACAAGAACAATACCACAAAAAGGTGTCTCTTTGCCCATTGCCAAGGAGATATTAGTTTTATTTTAAGTGAGAAATTACAAAAGTAGTTGAACTTTGTGTTCATCTATGCTTTTCAAAGTCTAATATTCATTAAATAGAACTTTTTTTCATGTTTTGTGCCAGTGAAAAGAAATACACTTATCATATGAAGAGAAGTAAAAAATGTATAAACTAACTTAAAATTAGTACAAATTAAGGTCATCATTTATATTATATCACAAGAATTCAAAACGTTAAATGTCATCACAAGTTATATTTTCTCTCAATCCAAAAGGCAAACACTCTTCCTGAATAATTTAATGAAATCAAATGAAAGTGTTGTATGATTTGGAATCTTTCCTACACCTCTCAGAATTGATACAACCATCATATTTTACTAAATACCTGATGTATACTAATAACAATAGGTTTTTAATGGTATATTCAATAGAAGTTTGGATTTTCATAAAATTAAGAGGAAAGTACACAAGTTTCCCAGTTATCTCCTGTCCCTACAAAAGCATAACATCCTCAATCATCAACATTCCTCACATCAGAAAATTCCATGCACACAACTTGATGCATGCAAATCACCCATACTTTCTTTTACATGAAGATTTTTTTAAAATTTTATTCGATATATTTTTTTATTTACATTTCAAATAATTTCCCTTTTTCTGGTCCCCCACTCCCCAAAAGTCACATAAGCCCCCTTCCCTCCCTCTGTTCTCCCACCTACCCCTTCCCACTTCCCTGTTCTGGTTTTGTCTTATACTGCTACACTGAGTCTTTCCAGAACCAGGGGCCACTCCTCCATTCTTCTTGTACCTCATTTGATGTGTGGATTATGTTTTGGGTATTCCAGTTTTCCAGGCTAATATCCACTTATTAGTGAGTTCATATCATGACTGATCTTTTGAGACTGGGTTACCTCACTTAGTATGATGTTCTCCAGCTCCATCCATTTGCCTAAGAATTTCATGAATTCATTGTTTCTAATGGCTGAATAGTACTCCATTGTGTATATATACCACATTTTTTGCATCCATTCTTCCATTGAGGGATACCTGGGTTCTTTCCAGCTTCTGGCTATTATAAATAGGGCTGCTATGAACATAGTGGAGCATATATCCTTATTACATGCTGGGGAATCCTCTGGGTATATGCCCAGGAGTGGTATGGCAGGATCTTTCAGAAGTGACATGCCCAGTTTTCTGAGGAACCGCCAGACTGATTTCCAGAGTGGTTGTACTAATTTGCAACCCCACCAGCAGTGGAGGAGTGTTCCTCTTTCTCCACATCTTCGCCAACACCTGCTGTCTCCTGAGTTTTTAATCTTAGCCATTCTGACTGATGTAAGGTGAAATCCCAGGGTTGCTTTGATTTGTATTTCCCTGATGACTAGTGAAGTTAAGCAATTTTAAGATGTTTCTCCACCATCCGAAGTTCTTCAGGTGAGAATTCTTTGTTTAACTCTGTACCCCATTTTTTAATAGGGTCAAGAGAACTTCAGACCAATTTCCCTTATGAACATCGATGCAAAAATACTCAATAAAATTCTTGCCAACCGAATCCAAGAACTCATAAAAACGATCATCCAACCATGATGAAGTAGGCTTTATGCCAGGGATGCAGGGTTGGTTCAATATACGGAAATCCATCAATGCAATCCACTACATAAACAAACTCAAAGAAAAAAAAACACATGGTCATTTCATTGGATGCTGAAAAAGCATTTGACAAAATTCAGCATCCTTTCATGCTTAAAGTCTTGGAAAGAACAGGAATTCAAGGCCCATACCTAAACATAGTAAAAGCAATATACAGCAAACCGGTAGCCAGTATCAAACTAAATGGAGAGAAACTTGAAGCAATCCCACTAAAATCAGGGACTATCCAGGGCTGCCCACTTTCTCCTTATCTTTTCAATATTGTGCTTGAGGTACTAGCTTGGGCAATTAGACAACATAAGGAGGTTAAAGGGATACAGATTGGAAAGGAAGAAGTCAAACTATCATTATTTGCAGATGTTATGATAGTCTACCTAAGTAACCCAAAAAACTCCACTAGAGAACTCCTACAGCTGATAAACAACTTCAGCAATGTGGCAGGTTATAAAATCAATTCAAGCAAATCAGTAGCCTTCCTATACTCAAAGGATAAGCAGGCTGAGAGAGAAATTAGGGAAATGACACCCTTCACAATAGCCACAAACAGTATAAAGTACCTTGGGGTGACTCTTACCAAACATGTGAAAGATGTGTATGACAAGAACTTCAAGACTCTGAAGAAGGAAATGGAAGAAGACCTCAAAAAATGGAAAAACCTCCCATGCTCATGGATCAGCAGGATTAATATAGTTAAAATGGCCATTTTTCCAAAAGCAATATACAGATTCAACGCAATACCCATCAAAATCCCAACTCGATTCTTTATAGAGTAAGAAAGATCAATTCTCAAATTCATCTGGGATAACAAAAGACCCAGGATAGCTAAAACTATTCTCAACAACAAAAGGAAGTCTGGGGGAATCAGTATCCCTGACCTCAAGCAATATTACCGAGCAATAGTGTTAAAAACTGCATGGTATTGGTACAGTGACAGGCAGGCGGATCATTGAAGATCCAGAAATGAACCCACACACCTATGGTCACTTGATCCTCGACAAAGGGGCTGAAAATATCCAATGGGAAAAAAAATAGCCTTTTCAACAAATGGTGCTGGTTCAACTGGAGGTCAGCATGCAGAAGAATGCAAATTGATCCATCCTTGTCTCCTTGTACTAAGCTCAACTCCAAATGCATCAAGAACCTCCACATACAGCCAGACACTCTGAAGCTAATAGAAAAGAAACTGGGGAAGACCCTTGAGGACATCAGTACAGGGGAAAGTTCCTGAACAGAACACCAATAGCTTATGCTCTAAGATCAAGATTGACAAATGGACCTTATAAAATTACAAAGTTTCTGTAAAGCAAAGGACACCATCAAAAGGACAAATCGGAAACTAACAAATTGGGAAAAGATCTTCACCAACCCTACATAAGATAGAGGGTTAATATCCAATATATACAAAGAACTCAAGAAGTTAGACCCCAGCAAACCAAATACATGAGGATTTATGCATCTTCACAGGCATAAAGAGATGTAGTCCTCACTTTATCACACAGCGAATTTGCTATACCTCTCAATATGTCCTTCTAACCCTGTGTTAAATAATGCCTTCTTTCCATTTTTATTTATGGTCAAAATGTAGTACACTTAAAATTATATAGCTAATCATCTTGGTAGATTAATTATTATAATTATTAATTTGCATTTAATTCTAGTGCATGCAAATTCATAATTTAATAGTTCTTTTATTTGAGTGTTAAATAGTATTCCAGTAACAATTTAATCCATTTACCCTCAGAAAGACAACTCAGTTTCTTCCAAATATTAACAATTATGCATAAATTGCACAAGTTAGCATTATAAATATCAATCTGCAGATATGTGTGTGTGCAGATTTGTGTGAATAAAAATGTTTTGGTAAGAACAAAGCTATGGAATTATATTATTTTACAGAGTATATTATAATTTAATTTTGCAATGGTTAGAATGTCTTCTGAACTCATTGCATCATTTTTTATTCCCAATAAATCTTAAAAAAAAAAAAAAAAGAATTCCTGGTGCTCCATAACATCTCTTACATTTAATATGTCCTTGTTCCAGATCTGCGGTTCTTGAATTGTGGTGTGTTTTTATATCATTTTGTGCTAAGTGTCTTTATGTATTTTAAGATATAATGCTTAACATTTCATTATATGTGTATATGTTCTCTCTCTTCCATGAAACACATACACACACAAATATGTTTTTGGTCTACTTATTCTGTCAGTTCCTTATTTTCTCACTGTTGAATTTTAAATGTTATGCTTCTTGGAAAGCAGATTTTTATAAGAAATGTCACTTGCAAATATATTCTTTCAGTCTGTGTTTTCCCCTCCCATTCTTTTGGCAGAGTCTCCTTATAGCATGAATGTTTAATTTTAATTTCGCTGAAGCCTAGCTTCTCAATAATTTCATTGAGGACTATCCTTCGGTTGTAAATCGCAAAAATCATTGTCAATACTAATATCACCTCAGCTTGGTCCTGTGCTTTTTAATAGGAATTGTACAATTTATGTTAATTATTTAAGTCTATGATACATTTAATTTTGGTGAAAGAGTCTACATATAGAATCTTTTGGTTTTTTTTTTTTTTTTGCATGCAGAGTTCAGTTACTTCATATCATTTTTGAAAAGGTTCTCTCTTTTTTTTCCTATTTTTCATATCTTTTACCTTTTGTTCAAATCTAAGTTGAGGACCACTAAGAGGGCTCAGCAGATAAAGAAACTTGCTACCAACCTGAACAACCTGAGTTTGATCCCTGGGACCCATTTTATTGAAAGGAAAGATGATTCTAGCAACTTGTCTTCTGACCTTCTCATATGTGTTATGGCACATGTATGTTCATGTGTGGGACCATTAAAGGCAGCCTGGTTTCTGGTTGAGATAGGTTTAAAACCCCGGGACCCAGCAGGTGATCCTGCAAGGAACGAAAGGCATTTGCCACACTCCTAGACACCAGGCTCCTGACAGGAGTTCTCAGCTCTCCATAATTCTGTGGCCATTAGTCACGTAAGGGCAAGACCACAAACCCTCCACAGGTAGAGGACTGGACCACAGATCAAGTAGCCTCAAAACAGATCTCCATTTTAATGAGGTACATAAAGGCCTGAAGAGCTTAGTCAATTAAGCTCTCCTTCCCAGACACTCCTCCCTGCAAAAGGTATTTAACCTCAGGCCCCAGACTGAGAAAGTGGGGTTTCATTCATCACAACTGTCTGCCATGACAATAAATGCTTTAAAACCATGGACGGCCTCTTCTCATAAGGACATCCCTTGATGGAGCAATGGAGCAGGTCTTTCTCTAAAGAGCCAGGTCTAATCTTACCCAGGAAGCCTCTCTGTGCTCCCAGCCATGGACTCCACCAAGCCAAACCAAACTGCCCTCAGGACAAGCCAAGGACTCTTTTGTCCCCAGAGTGCTCTCTCCAGGCCTTTTCTCTTCCGCCCCAGGCTAGATCCAGCCCTGGGGCTCCCACTCTGTTCTGCAGCATCCAGTGGCACCTGGGGTGCCCAAAAGTCTAAGAATCTGCAGTACCCTGCCTCTGTGAGGCTCGGAACCCACCCGCCAGCTCCAGGCCGAACCAGGGGACCTCAGACTGCTCTTCCCCACCCTCTAGAGTGGGGTTCCCATGGCCCAAGCCCCAAGTGGATGCCGGACCCCATTTTATCCCACACTCATATACACGCACAAACACACAGACACGAAACAAATAATTGTTAAAACATTAAAAAATATTTAAATGAATTCACATGAGTCAATGTCTGAGACTTTTATTCTCTCCCTGTGATCCATTTCTGTGTTATTTTGCTACTGACACATTTAATCCTGAGTGCCATGGGGTCAGAGAATCACTTTGTGATTGTTCGGTTAATTCCTAAGATCAGGCTGAGGTCCCGAGCTTCGAAGCTAGTAGCACCTTTACCCAAAGAGTTTCCTTTCTAGCTCTGGAATGTAATTCTTAATCTTTATTGTTCTATGGGTAACAAAGGTAAAGGTTTCCCTCTTATTTCTTTCAGGATATTTTTCTTTTGACTTCTATGGTTTTTATTCAACATGCTTGTGCGGGACAGGTGATACCTTTTCCATATGTAGTTCTGGGTATTCTCTATATCGGCTGAATCTGCAATTTTGTTTCTTATAGCAATATGTGAAAATTCCCAGCCATTGTTAATTACTTCTAATATCTATTTTTCTTTTGTTCTTTCATAACATCCTTGTCCTTCTTTTCTTTCGGTCATTGCTATATATTTTCTAGTCCGCCCACACCCTTCATTTTTTTACTTGATATTTTGGTCTGATTTCTTTTAGCTTTTCTTCATTGGAAGATGCTATGTGGATGCCTTCAAGATGATTTAACATTTTATAGAGAAACCCTGAGAAGCTATATTCCTTTATTAAAAATTTTAATCACCTTTTGAAATAATGGTTTTAAAATGAGAAATTATAATTGCATATATTTACAAGTGTAAAGTGATGGCATCCTGTGCTGACAGGCCCCCGAGTGCTACTGCTATAGTCTAAAACATCCCCTTGAGTTGCAAGAGTAAAATGAGCTAAAGAGTGAATTATGAGGTACAGCATTGGTGTCTTCAGTCTGATTACATCTTCCTCATGTGCTCTCCAGAGAGTCTGGACCTATTTCCTGCACTGGGAAGTATCAGAAACATTTCCTTTCAATTTCACCCACAGGTAACTTTGTGATACAGATTTTTAAAGCATGTGCTTGAGGCTATATTTGGAATTTTACTCTCAATTAAAATAATCTGCTCCAGATTTTCAGTACATTTTACTTCTTAAATACACTCCATTTTTTTGTGTGTTTTGTTTGATTAAATCATACCTTCCTATAAGTTACACAAGCATATTTTCTCTCTCTTTCTCTCTCCCTCTCTCTCTCTCTCTGTGTGTGTGTGTGTTTCTCCTGCCTTTAGAGTAATGTTAACATGTGTCGTACAGACAAAAGCACATACTCCTTTGAGATTAAGCATCTCCCAGTTGATGTCAAGTCTTTTCTTAGGAAATGCCATGATTACAAAGATGTTAAAATAAAGTACATTGTAGTTGCTGGATTATATCGAGAATTCTCCAGCACTATATTTTTCCCACTAAAGTAGCCTTTTATTTTAATACTCAGAGATTCATATATGTTTATTTCTTAGAAATGCTATATTTTCCTGTTGTTTATTTCTCCAAACCTGCCTTAATTTCATGCTACATATCTATCAGTATATATCTTGATAATGGTATGAGTTCATGAACACAATATTCCTATTCCTTATTTCTTATTATTTTAAAACTAGTTTATATTTGATTGTATTCATGCATATGTCTTTTTGTGAATGCTTGTGCTCATGACATAAAGCACGAGGGCTTGTGTGTGTTAAAAGTCGTCAGATCCCCTGAGTTATGTATGGTTATGAATTACCCTGTATTACAGGAAACTGAAAGATGGTTCACTGAAAGATCAGTACACAAATAAGTCACCTTTTCAGGCCCTACAATCATTTTTGCTTGTGTGTTATTGCATATTATTCATTTTCCTTATGTATGTGTGCAGGGGGCCCATGTGTGACAGCATATCTGTGTAAGTCAAAGAATAAGTGGCCAAAACTAGTTCTCTAGGTCTGTCAGGTAGGTGCCAGGATGAAATTCAGGTCTTCCAGTTTGATGGCAAGCCTCATTAATCACTGACCTATCTTGCCAGATCGATTTCTGCTTTAAAATTTATTTACTTATTTTCCTAGCTAATTCTTGAACAGACACACCACTGATGAAAGTTCTATCCCTCCTATCACAACCATGAACAGCCAAGAGTTACTCAAGAAAATGTTGGTGTTTGTGGACATCTTTTCTATACATGATGGAATGTGGAGTGGTCCAATGATACAAAGGTAGCCATATCTATTGAGTGCTCATGATTTCAGCCCCCATGTCATATATGCATAGCATTCTTTTCCACCTTCCAGATTTGACATCCTTTGTGTCCTTTTTTTTGGCTAGTATTCCCTGGTCCTGTGTGTGTGTATGTGTTTGTGTATGTATGTGTGTGTGTGTGTGTGTGTGTGTGTGTGTGTGTGTGTGTGCTGGAGGGTTACAGATTTTTTTTAGGGCTGTGCACTCCATTGTCAGTATATTCACCTATGAAAGTCTCTATATTAATGGTTACCTTCTGTGCAAAAATCGTGAGCTCTTCTACACAAGGCTATGAGTAATTGATGTGAATAAACATAATACTTAGAAGGAAGTTTGATAATACATGTGCATAAGGAAACAATGATACATTACTCCTTTCAGTACAAAAATTTTCCCACCATAAGTGTTTTTACAAGTTTTAGTTACAGACACATATTCCCTCCTAGAAATATGCCTCTGTCTGACTCTCTCTCTCTCTCTCTCTCTCTCTCTCTCTGTTTCTCTGTCTCTGTCTGACTGCCTGTCTGTCTTTCTTTCTCACTAGGACTCACCAATATTAAGAAGTTGAGTTTCCTGAAGTTACTATACTGTAGAGACCACAGGCACAAGCTGTGTAGAGGCATTCAGTGGTATCTAAGGCCCCACCCCTGCCTCTTAGCACCTTAGCTGTCAGCAATGTGAAAGCAAGCCAAGGATGGCTCCCCAGAGTCTACTCCAGCCATGCTCCAGCCATGAATGTGTCCTGACACTGAGGGAGAAAGGCAGACATCCTGTACAGAACCCTGCCTATACTGTCAAATTTTAAGAACACAATGCAATTATTTTAAGTCACTACTGTAGGAACATTGTCAAGAGTAAAACCCATGGCCTTGGGGGAACTGTGAAAGATGATTAAGGAAAAAAGAGAGAGAGGTTTTTTGTTTGTTTGTTTGTTTGTTTGTTTGTTTAACTCAGGTACACTTTCTTCCCTAAACTTGGTCTTGGGTATGATTTCATGCCTCCTGTGACAAACATTTACATTCAGTTTATAAGACATATTTATTCTTGTTGGATGTCAGGAACTAGCTATAGAATCCAGTCTGGTCAATGTATCCTGAATGTGGGATATTGCCTTCTGTTTTGCTTTCAAGCTTTCTTAGATACATACTATAGTATCTGCCAGGCAGTTGTATTCAAATTGTTCTTTCCTTAGAATGTTCTGGGAAAGGACTTCCCTGATCATATTTAGTGTGTCCTTACAGACCTTTATTTACATGTTTTTCTGATCATATTTTTATGCTCTTAAATAGCACTCCTTCGATAATTGCTTTTTTGGTTACATTCATGCATCAAAATACACTAAAACTAAAGTAAGATTGTCTACAGTTAGACTGTAGTCTGTCCCCATCTTTTCAGGTCCTCAGATCCCAGGTCCACAAGACAAGATCTGCAGAGGTCAGTTGAAGAATTCATATACTTTTAAACTAACTTTAAAGTAGATGACAGGGGAGAGAGTAGAAATAAATATTTGGTGTATGGAGACTATGAGACAGACCCCTTTGGCCAATGACTTAAAAATATGTAACCCAACTCTTACTTTTAAAACAATATCTTACAGTCTGGGGAACCAAATTGTGAAGTTTATTTTGGCAGAAATCTCATAGCAATTTCAAACTCTAATATAGTAAAATGTTATTACCTGAAATAATATTGACCCTGGAAAAAAATCACAGTGAAATTATGCCTGCAACTTGTTTTTTCCCATGTTCCAAATCTTTCTTTCTCCTCTCTCCCAGCCATTGATTTTAAAGGCCCTAATAATCACCATGTTACTTCATGCTGCTGTTACATTTCGTATTCCCACAACAGTAATAGGCATAAGATATCCATAAGACAGAGGGCTGGGATGAAGATGGAGGTACATATTAGGTAAATTTCAAACTATTCCCCACATAATGAAATGCCAATATATTAATATTGTGCTATGTAAAATATATTGAATGCCTCTTAAAATAAAAGTTGTTGAATTAATCACTCCAAAAGACCTCTATATCTATCATTCGCAATGTAAATAAAAATAAATAAATAAAAAATAAATAAATAAATAAATAAAAATACCTCTATATCTTGTCTGCTGGGCATGGCTATGAGGACTTGAAACAATGAGGATGGGGCAGACAATAGTCTAACACTGTAGGCAATCTTACCTCTGTTTCAGTACATTTTTATGCATAAATGTAACAAAGAAAACAAGGATCTCATGAAGGTTGTTGAGAGCAAAACCATGGTCAGAAAAACATGTAAATAAAGGTCTGTAAGGGCACACTAAATATTAACAGGGCAGTCCTTTCCCAGAACATTCTCAGGGAAGACCAATTGAAACACAACTGCCTGGCACATACTATAGATTATATCTGAGAAAGCACAAAAGCAAAGCAGAAGGCAATATCCACATTCAGGGTACACTGACCAGACTGGATTCTACACCTGTGTCCTAATATCCTGTAAATGTTTGTCACAGGAGGCATGAAAGCATGCCTAAGAACAATCGAGGGAACAAAGTCTACCTGAGGTAAAAGGCCCCTGTCCTTTTTCCTGGAGCCTCTCTCGCAGCTCCCTCAAGACACTGTTGACCATGGGTCATATTTTTGGCAGTGTTCCAACAGTAGTGACTTAAAATAATTGCACTGTGTTTTGACAAATTGACAGTACAGCAGAGTTTGTTCAGGGTGTCTGTCTTTCTCACTCAGTGTCAGGGCAGATTCATGGCTGGAGTAGACTCTGGGGAGCCATCCTTAGCTTGCTTTCACATTACTCGCAACTAAGATGGTAAAGAGTAGGGGTGGGGCCTTAGATACCACTGAATACCTCTACACAGCTTGTGCCTGTTGTCTCTATAACACAGCAACTTCAGGAAAACCAATTTCTTATTCTTTGAGTATCCCAATTTGAGTGATGGGTGGAGGAAAGGGAGAGAGAGTGGGAGAGGGAGAGGGAGAGGGAGAGACACAGAGACAGGGAGAGACAGAGATACTGAAAGACAAAGTCAGAAAATGAAGTTAGAGTTCTATCAAATAGCCACAGAATGTGACTAAAACAATATTATATTTATCAAGGGAATCACAACGAAACTATAACAGATATTAGAAGAACTAGATTAGCAATACATATCTTTTTTTTTGAGATAGGTTTTTGTGGGGAAAAAAGAGGTGGGGGCTGTGGTGAGACCAACATAGGAGAAACACTGGCAAGAAAAGTTCGCATAGGGGAATAGGGGAACACTGGATAGACCCACGCACCACACTGGGGTAGGGACAGCGGGTGCCTGAGTACCTGGCCAACAGGGAGGGAGGTCCTTGCTCAGAAGGTGGTACCATTCTGGCAAGGGCCTCCTCCCCAGTACCTGTTGAGGAAGGTTGGCTGAGAAGAGGCTGGATCCTTTCCTGGGGCTGGAAACGCTAAGGCCTACTCCATGTTCTTATGGGGGAGGGGGGGTTGATAAGAAGAGACAGTTCATAGTTCCAATGCGTTATTATAGAAAAGTAGGAAGAGAAGGGAGATAAAGGAGAAAAGAGAGAAGGAGTAGAGGGATGAGAGCTGGCCATGACCACATGGAAAGAAGAGAAACAGAGAGATAAGGAGAAAGAAGAGAGAGACAAGAACGGACAGAGAGAGACAACAGAGAAGTGAGTGAGAAAGAAGGGACAAGAAGTCTTTTATAGGAGGCTGGGTTAAGGTAATCGTGGGGCAACCGTGGGGCGGGGAAAGCCTGGCTGTAGCCAGGTGACTGTAGGGGTGGAGTCCAGCCAGAACACTAGGGCCCTGGGGCGCGGCCATACTTGACTGATGGAAACAGGATTATAGAGTTGAGGAGTCAGAAGTCTGGGAGCATAGCTCACAGGTTCCATCCCTTGTAGAATGTTCTACTGAGTCTGCAGAGTAAGCCTTGCTCAGTCAGGCTACAGACTGCTCTACAGGGTACCACAGGGTTTTGTTTTTTTTTTTTTAATTTTTTGTTTTGTTTTTTGTTTTATTTTGTTTTTGGAAAACCAATGCAGAAAATACTGCCATAGACAATTGAAAACTATGCTCTGCCTCGTGTCTTGTTAATTACTTGTTTTGCTCCCACCTCCTTTGCATCTTGTGATATAGGAGCTTCCCTCTATTACTCTCTTCATGGCACCATGATAGTTTAAGCTGTGTATCAAAAATGTACGTTCTGAGATAGACAAACATAGACTGGAATGAATGTATCCAGTGTGTGACCTGCTGTTATTTATTATAATCCTCAAGCTGCTGCTGTTTGTCCAGAAATTAATCTATCATCATACATGGAAATCCCATTGATATGTGTGTGAGTGATTGGGTCAGACTAGTTCATTCTATAGAAGGGAATTCAGACAGTGCCTCAGATTCGGTTAAGCAAGAGCTGAGTAGAAAGGCAGACTTGCTTTGGCTCCTGGCTTTTGTTTATGTCAGACTGAGCTAAGACCCAGTTCTCTATTCCCTCCCACGTCTGAAGGGTGAATATTAGGGAGTGGGGAGGATTGATTAAGAAGTTCAAATGGGAAATAAGAAACTTCTTACACTCCTGCTTCTGGCAGGCTTTGAAGTTCATGGCTAGGGGCAGTTAGGTGACTACAGATTTAAGCTATTTGTAATGAAAGGAATGGTTTTCGTTTCACCAGCTAAACTAAATTCTTGCCTGTAGAAACAGCTTTGCTGCAGAACTAGTGTCATGATGGAATTTTTTTTATTTTTTCTTACTTTCACTTTCAATGTTTTCCAGACCTGAATGTGGTAAAAATTTTGCACATTATAGAGATACAAAATACATTTTGTAATCTGGTGTCCTTGTCAGAAAGTCAACTTTTGCCAATAGAGATATGAATATATATTAAAGGCAATGATGACATCTAATACAATGCAAATAATTTACATAAATCTATGTGCTAAAGAGATTCCAAGTAGTTGTTACAACCAACTTTAGTAGTAGAGTAAGAGCAGGATTTGTAAATTAGAAACTAAAATTATATTCTACAGGTCACTCAAAGTCTGTGACCTTCAGCTAATTATTTAATTTACTTCTTTGTCTGTTAAATAAAAAAAAAAGGCGAGTGCCTTATATCATCTCTGTGATGAGACAATATGAAATTCCATCAAAACTTCTTTGAAAATTTCCTACAAATGGTATACAATTCAAATGGCTTTATGGTGAAAACTGGTTGGGCTGGGGGTTTTCTTTTCTCTGTCTGCCCTTATTCACACCCTGGGAAAAGAATATCACTATCAAGAAAAGAATGGTACATAGGTATAATCAAAGAGCTTGGATTATGGGCAACAGAAAATTAATTTTAAAGCTACCTGGGAATATAGCTCCCTTGGTATAGTCCTCTCTTAACCTTCAGGGAGATGCGAGTTTGACCTCAAGTACCACAAAGAGTGGATAACTGGATATGTAAGATGAGAAGTTAAAGGTCATCCTCAAGGAAACAGTGAATGCAAGGCCAACCTATAATACAAGAGGGACATGGAGAACAGAGGGAGCAAGGGAGAGAGACAGAGAGTCACAGACAGAGAACAGAGTGTCACCATCACCATGTCCCATCTTCCAGAATCCCAAGCTCACACTAGTCCCCGAATTTCTGAGTGTTCCTGTCCCAGCAGCTTTCCCTCATGCTTGCCCCATACCGTGCCCCCCACGTTCTGAGGCTATGGTCAGTCTTGTACTGATTAGTTATAAATCTTCTCTTTTGAAAAGCATTTTTAAAAATTCAGTTATCATAGTTAAGTGAAAATGTTGATGAATTTCAAATAACTTTCCTACAGTTCATTTGTGTGGTATGTTCATTAATATATGACAATACTAGTGTAACAACATCTCTGTGCTGATTGATAAAACTGGTATGGAGAATCAAAAAGACCAAAATATTTAGTCTCTTATTTTTAGCAACTTATAAGCTTATGAAAGAAAATATTAAAATCAAATTAATGTAATTATATATTCTTATTATTGTCTTACAATATGATGAATTCATTATTTTGATTAATAAATAAATATAATAAAATAATTAACTTTAGAATATAAATAAACTATTTGTGTACTGATGAGTAACCAAAACACAAATGATCCATCTTATTTAATATTAAATCACATTGAAATACAAATATTTGCACAAATGTTCTTAACCAGTACCCTAATAACAGTACTATTTTTAAGTGTAATTAATATAATAAAGAAAGCATAGTAGTATATCAAAACTAAATAATAGATACAAGATAAAGATAAATATGGTATATTATAATCATTTGTATAATAACAAATATGAAAGAAAATTTAAAAAATAATAAATGGATTTCTTCTAAATTTGTCATATCAGTTTGAAGAATAATTAATCTAATTAAACCTGAAATTTTGTAATGATTCAATATCTTTGCTTGTTGTAAGTGATTCGGAATGTCAAATTTACCTGGCTAGTAAGTGCTTTGTATGCCTAGTGCTACAGCACCATGAAGCCCATCTCTCTTCTACTGGAGGGAAATCAAGGGAGTGAAGTTTCCTTGGCTTATAATAAATGACTGACCAAGCATATCTACAGAGATGTTATCAAGGGCATTTAGGGAAGAACAAAAATGCATATGCAATTGACTGGTGGAAAAATTAGATAAAAAAGGCAAGATTTAATCCTGCCAATCCACAAGCATGGGAGATCTTTCCATCTTCTGAGGTCTTCTTCGATTTCTTTCTTCAGAGACTTGAAGTTCTTGTCATGCAGATCTTTCACTTGTTTGCTTAGAGTCACACCAAGATACTTTATGTTCTTTGTGACTATTGTGAAGGGTGTCATTTTCCTAATTTCTTTCTCAGCCTGTTTATCCTTTGAGTATAGGAAGGCTACTGACTTGTTTGAGATAATTTTATATCCGGTCAGTTTGCTGAAGTTGTTTAACAGCTGAAAGAGTTCTCTGGTAGAGTTTTCAGGGTCACTTAAATATAATATCATGTCATCTGCAAATAGTAATATTTTGATTTCTTCCTTTCCAATTTGTATCCCTTTGACCTCCTTTTGTTGTCTAATTGCTCTAGCTAGAACTTCAAGTACTATACTGAACAGATAGGGGGAGAGAGAGGGCAGCCTTGTCTATCGGGATTACTTCAAGTTTCTCTCCATTTAGCTTGATATTGGCTACTGGTATGTGCAGCTATTTCCAAGACTCACATCGAATAGAGGCCTGATATCTAATATATATGAAGAACTCAAGAAGTTAGACTCCAGAGAACCAAATAAACCTATTAAAATAGGGAACAGAGCTAAACATAGAATTCTCAATTGACGAATACCAAATGGCTGAGAAGAACCTAAAGAAATGTTCAACATTCTTAGTCATCAGAGAATTACAAATCAAAACAACCCTGAGATTCTACCTCACACCAGTCAGCATGGCTAAGACTAAAAACTCAGCTGATAGCAGATACTGGAGAGAATGTAGAGAAATAGAAACACTCCTCCATTGCTGGTGGGATTGCAAACCAGTACAACCCCTCTGGAAATCAGTCTGGCCATTGGTTCCTCAGGAAATTGTACATAGTATTACTTGAAGACCCATCAATACCACTTCTGGGCATATACCCAGAAGATGCTCCAACATGTAATAAGGACACATGTTCCATTATGTTCATTAGTAACCATTTTTATAATAGCCAGAAGCTGGAAACAGCCCAGATATCCCTCAACAGAGGAATGGATACTGAAAAAGTTGGTATATCTATACAATGGAGTACTATACCACTCAGCTATAAAAAACAACAACTTTATGAAATTTGCAGGCAGATGGATAGAAATTGAAAATATCATCCTGCGTGAGGTAACCCAGTCACAAAAGAACACACATTATATACATTCACTGATAAGTAGATACTAGCTCAAAAGTTCAGAATACCCAAGATTCAATTCACAGACCACATGAAGCCTAAGAAGAAGGAAGACCATAATGTGGATTCTTCAGTGTTTCTTATAAGGGTGAACAAAAATATTGACAGGAGGAAATATGGAGGCAAAGTGTGGAACAGAGACTGAAGGAAAGACTATCCAGAGACTGCCTCACCTGGGGATCAATCCATCCCATATACAGCAACCAAACCGAGGCACTATTTTGAATGCTGGGAAGTGTTTGCTGACTAGAACCTGATTTGACTGTCTCCTGAAAGTTTCTGCCAGAGCCTGACAAATACATAGCCAAGTACTGGACTGAGCACAGGGGTCCCCAATAGAGGAGTTGGAGTAGGGACTGAAGGAGTTGAGGGGGTTTGCAGGCCCTTGGAGGCAGCAACAGTGTCAACAGGCCAGACCCCTGGAGCGCCAGTGAACTGGACCACCAATCAAAGAGTACACATGGAGGGACCCATGGTGCTGACAACACTTGTGGCAGAAAATGGTCTTGTTGGACATCAGTAGTGGGAGAGGCCCTTGGGCATAAGGTTGCTTGATGCCCCAGTGTAGGAAAATGTTAGGGTGGGGAGTGGGTGGGTGGAGGAGTGGGGGAGTACACTCATAGAGGAAGGGGGAGAAGGGATGGTTTAGGGGGTTTCTGAAGGGGAGACCTGTAAAGTAGAAAACATTTGAAATGTGTATAAAGAAAATATCCAATAAAAAAATTTAAAAAATTTAAAAAGGCAAGATTTTTTTTTTCTTTCTCAGGGCCAAAATTACTTTATGCTGCTCTTAGACAGGGGCTTCTTTTTCTTCAGATTTGGGAATTCATAAGAGGGGACCTTTGGCTACTCTGTAACCATTTTACCCCAGGATTTCCTCCCATTGGTATAGACTAAATATTACTGCAAGAGACCTGCCTAAACATAAAGGCAAAAAGGAAGGGAAATGAAATTATAAAGCTTCAGACTTTACTTTTAGAACATAATGATATGAAAAAATGAGTCTAAGTATCCTTACAGATGGTGTTTCTTTCAAAAATTGTCAATAAACAAGTGATTAGTTTAAAACCCTAAAGAGACTGGATGCCCCAGGGAGTGGAGAGGTCTGGTGGGGTGGGGTGGGGTGGTGGATGGGGACATCCTTGTGGAGATGAGGGGGAGAGAGTATGGGATGTGAAACAGTCAGAGGCTGGACAAGGAGGAGGATAAATTCTGGAGTGCAAAAAAAAATGATTACATAAAATTTAAATAAAAGATTATTGAAGTAGTAAGTGCCAAAGAAATTCACACACCAATTTGATCTTTTATAAAGCCATCTATTTAATAATTTTAGAAAATAAGAACTATTTGAACTGTTAAATAAGAATATAAATTATTAGAAAGGGCCAAGATATAGACCGTTTGAAAGAATGTATATAGAAGTGAGTCAGATCAGGACATCCTTACTCTTCTCTGGGGAGACAAGCACTTTCCTCAAACTTCTCATATTAATGTTACTCCGAAGCCAAATTTATTCTTATAGAAAACATGCCACTCTCTGATCATTTTGATAGCTATTTGCCTAGCATATGGTTGGAGTTGACATCATTGGTCAAGATAAATTATTCCAATTCTGACAAATAGAGATTCCACATATATCAATTAAACATTTGAATAATATGTAAACTATAGCTCTAAGACTGTTATTACCTTGCACTTATTGACTTCTAGATAATTCATGTTTCTTACTGATTAGATGTAGGAAAGCAAATATGACAGTAGTGAAACACAATATGTAAATGAAATGTGCATAGAGACCTGAGCTTAATTAAAGTGAAATCAATAATAATAATAAAAGAAGCTCAAAGGATCATGGAGATGGTCATGTTGCAGAAAGAAAACATTGTTGTAAATAAATGTATGAACTAATGAATGAACTGTCTCTTAAGTCTTAATATTGTCTTTTCTCTTTCTTGGGTCAAGTTGATTAATTATTAACCTCACATACTGTGGAGCACACCATGGCTGATGTGTCTAGACTATTCCACACAATTTAAAGGGGTTCAGAAGGCACATATATCAATATTTTAGGTACTTATGAGACAAATAAATGGTGGTATACACTCTACCCTACTAGTATAAATAATGACTTTATATCATTCTATGAGAATAACCAAAATGTTCCTGGCAACGATTCAACTATAGGAATTTGGTACAAAAGTCTTAGTCGTGACCTTATAAGTCATCAAAAATCCACACATCAAATGAGGTACAAGAAGAAAGGAGGAGTGGCCCCTTGTTCTGGAAAGACTCAGTGAAGCAGTATTCTGCAAAACCAGAACGGGGAAGTGGGAAGGGGTGGCTGGGAGGATAGGGGGAGGGGGAGAGAAGCAGGCTTACGGGACTTTAGGAGAGTGGAGGGCTAGAAAAGGGGAAATCATTTGAAATGTAAATAAAAATTATATCGAATAATAAAAAAAGGTTGGACTGAAAAAAAATTAAATTCTAAATATGAATAGGTTCTGATACACTGCAGTTATTTATATAATGCAAAATGAAAATCTGACTACCTTCTCTTCATTTCTTCACAATAACTCAGCAGAAAACAGTAAAGCAGACAGAAACTCAGAGAGCTATTTATTATAGATAAGTTTAAAGCATGCATCAAGATGTAATTCCAATAGACAAGGTAGGTGTAATGTGCAGCATTGATTTTTCATCCATTGAAACAGATTATTTTGTTATATATAACTTTGTAGCTCACAAATGCTTGGAAATGTCAAGCTGAATATAATCTCTAAGATACAGGCTATGAGATATCTCTCAGAATTCTAACATGGAGTCCTTTATCCTTCAAATGACTTTATTGTATTTCACAAGTGTCTCCTTCACTGAATCCTATAATCTCTTCCTTTGAAAATTCGGGTGTGGATATGGAAAGGATAGTTCAGTTTGATTATGTCAATCATAAACATAGCTCCAGTGTCATCACTTATTATATCTTCAGGAGTTACTACTGGATTATAAACTGAAAAATAATGACAGGCTATCTCTGTTAACCTTACAGAAACTAGAGGATTCCTTCTTGTTTGTGAAACTATCTAATTGCTAATCTATAATCCTTTTAATATGTTATGTTTTCTGATTGATCTATTGCCAGCTGACCTCACACTGCCCATAGCTATATTAATCCTATTATTCACATCCTATTACAGAGCATCACTGAAACTTTTTAATGAATTCTGAAAGGCTGCCAGACTCCAATATTAATGATAATTACACTAGTATTCATTCTCTTACTCTTAATTATAATTTGCCTGATTATATTAATTGTATTCAGTAAAGTTCAACATTTCCTTTTTCCTTACTTATCTGGGTATTGATACTATGTATCTGGATAGAATGCATTTTAGAGATGTCATTACCATATATATTGTTTTGATCCATCTGCATGGTAAATCAATTCTCAAAGTAAAATGTTATAATATACTTAGAGATTAAGTCCTGTGGCAAGGTAAAGTATGAGATATGTAGAAGGTTTATCAAGACTAGATAGAATATTCTAGCAAAAAGTCTGCATTTCAAATTCCTGATATATTCACAGTATTGTTAATCCCCTAACAGGATGGATATGTCTGTCTAGGATGATAAGCTTACCTGTTAAGGGAAGTACATTTTCTTTTGAATTAATCACTCTGTAGGAAAATGGAAAGTATGATCAGCCCAAAATACTATGATACCTTATTATCAGCTTGAGGCTGAGGTGTGGCTAAAGAGAAGTAATGGATTTCAAACTCCAATGAAACTTACTGACAATAACACTTCTCTTGTTTATAAAAAAACAAATTAAAATATAAACTCATGGTTGAAAAACAAAATTCTAGTTGGTTTAGTTGCACTTAGTGAAAGAGGAACTAGTTGAACAAGGGTAATAGGTCACTAGGTCATGAAATCAGAGCATGCCACCTGGTTTGGTGTTTGGAATCCACTGAAGGAAAGCAAGTTCTGGTAGAATTAAGGATCCATGTATCATAGAAGATGGTCAATGACGAATATATCTATCTTTGGGTAATTTCCAATGTCACTGCACTCTGCCTCTGCAGGATTTCTCCTGCACTACCCGTTATCCCATCTAAATCCCATTTTGCCCTTTGATGGACACATTTGCTTGCCCCATAGACTAATTGATATGATGGTATGAACTCTATTTAGCTGCAGCAACTCAGGTACATTTCTATTCTCTACTCTCTGATATCTATCTGTAACAGAAATACCAGCAGTTATTTGCCTCCAAAGTGAGTATTAAGATGCCAGAAAATGTAAGATGCTCAGTTAACTGAAAAATTAGTAGTATATGCTATACATTTCATACAATATTCACATACAATGGGCCCGTTATTCATGTGAAATTTCAATTTAACCTAGTAATTGGTATTTTTCTTTACTAAGTCTGACAATATTAAATAAGGGGTTTGGAAGTTTAAGAAAAAGTGGAGAAGAAAGTATCTGTGTTAATACTAAAAGTACTCAGCTATGGTTTTCTTGCATTAGCTCAACTATGAGCAAGATTTCTCTAAAGATGTGACAATTTAAACAATAATATGAAAATTATCAGTCTTAATTCTTCACCATTTTGTGGATATTTAATTTCTTTTTCTCCAACATCATTTTTTAATTTCCATTTTGGAGCAATACTATTTAACCCAGCCTTTTTGAACATGGCTTTAAGAATGACTACATAGAAAAGCAAAGTTTTATTGAATTAAATGAGACCTTTCTCAACTCAGGTGCAATCTTCAAAACAGCACGAAAGAGGTAGATTTTACACAGTAAAGTAAAAGCTTTACTTTAGAATTGAAACTCGGACCAACTAAAATAAATTCACTCTTCAATTGTGACCTTTATACCCCCAAATGCATTTTAAACAGTAGGTTGCTTTTCTTTTTATAGTGTAGAGCTGCATGTAATCACACAGAAGAATAGAAAATGTACACGTGGAGCCAGTTATGAGGAAACACGCCAGCACCACAGGCCCCACCCCATCTCTAATTCCTTCCCCATACTGATCTTACCAGTGGAACTAGAATTTGATCAGTACCACAGTTAAATTTTTAAAAAAGGCAAATAGATGTTTAGAAATACACACGTTTGGATTTGTATAGTTACTCAAATACATGGCTCTAGAGGAAAGAACAGTAGCATATGGTTATAGAGAATTACATGGTTCTTTTAATATGAAAAATCTACCATTTTCACAAATGATAGCTTCATAGCATTTCTAGTTAGTTGTTTATAACTTTATTCATGTTTGTCATTCTTGTTATCTTAAGTCCTAAAAGTGTGCAAGTACATATTGTCCTTTCTAATTCTACAGTACAGATTCTTTTGAAGAGTATGCATGGTCACTATTGGTTTCAGTTTCTTTATTTTAAATTTTAAATCATCTCCCAAGTCTCTATGGGGAAGTGATTATTATTTTTCATAGCATATTACTGTTAGGATACTAAGTTATGGCAAGTTTTACTTGCAATGCATTAGAGATATTATCAGATTCTGTAATGTTTGTAGCATTCTGCAACTCCCTCACAAATGCTGCTATTTATGTAACCCTTTCTAAAACAATACAGAGATATACAAAGATCAAATAACCACTTAGTATCAAAGACAATAGACCCTGAAGACTGCTGGGGTATTTGACATAGAAAACAAAAGGAAATATCAGTGGAAAGGCCAATAGAAGAACAGGATATAGCAGTCTCTGTGAATTAGGGTCATATTGCTAAAAACTCACAATGGACACAGTGAGATGGTTAGTCATTAGAGGCATTTTGCGCCTTCTCTGGTGACCTGAGTTTGATTCTCAGAAGTAACAATACAGAAGAAAACTGATTGCAGATACTTGTCTTCCATGAGTACACAAACACACACACACATACAGAGAGAGAGAGAGAGAGAGAGAGGGGGGGGGGGGGAGGGAGGGAGGGAGGAGAGGGATGGAAAGGGAGAGCAGGAGGAGGAAGAGAGGCAGGAGGAGGGAGAGGGAGACCACACAAACCTCACACACATACTTAGAGATAGAGGCAGCAGAGGGGCAAAGAGGAAGGGCATACAAAATAACTGAGGCAAAGTTTTAAATTTAAGTAATGTACTTGGAGGTAGGGGGTGGGAGGATTGGTTGGGGGTTTTTGGGATGGGGAAACCGGGAAAGGTTTTAGCATGTGAAATGTAAATGAAGAATATATTCAATTAAAAAAGCAATTTGGTGAAAGATAACAAGTTAAAAAAACTTAACACTATTTCTGAACGAAAAATAATAATCTCATAATTAATATTAGTAGCCTTTAGGATGTGAATATGGTGCCATAGTTCAGCTCCCGCCTTGCATGCAAAACAAAGAAGCAAGCACGCAAAAACAAAATACAAAAACAAAAAATAATCTCTGTCTCTTCAAACACCAAGCATCACAAAAATGTAACAATTAAGTATGTATCCTTCATAGGTAATATGTACTTGGGATTCTAATTCTTGCTGCTTTTGTATTGATGTGTTTTTCTAGGTTTTTTGTTTGTTTGTTTGTTTTGACAGAGTTCACATTCTTCTATGTGTACTTATTCTGTTGAGTTTGACATGTGTAGACTATGTCATGGTAACTGCTCCAATCAAGTCATAGATTTTCCTAACCATAGAAATTTGTCTATAATCCCTACAATCAGCTGTCAGTCTCAAACAGACAATCTTTGTTTTGATTTTGCTAGTGTAAACTGTAGTTTTTGCTTTTGAACTTCATGTAAATAGCCTTAATTTCTTTGTGCTTCTGTCTTCTCTCTGCCAATACAATGTTTTGAAACTCACTTGTATCACTGTAGGTAGCATATTCTCATTCCTGAGGAGTGTTTCATTATACGAGAATAGTATATTGCCTTTTTTTCTTTCATGAATGTACATGTTTGGTAAATAATCAGGTATACATTTAGTTATTTTTATTAAAAACTGTCAAGCTATATTTTATACAGTTGATGTATTGACAAACATCTTAAAAGCCACATAGTAAATACTTTGGGTTTTCAGAACCCTTATGACACAGAAAATCAGTTCTATGAAAGTATGAAAGCAGCCACAGACAACATCTGAGTGCATGTCTGCTGAGATAATCTGCATACAGATTTTGGATCCTCTAAGGCTCCTTGGTGAGAGAAGGCTTAGAATATTGGGATTTGGGGATTTTAATTTTTTGGAGATTACAATATAATTATGTCATTTTCTCCTTCCATTTTCTTTCATCAAACATTCCTATGTAGGCTCCTTGCTTTATTTCAAATCCATGTTCTTTTTCTTTAATTGTATTAGTGTGTGTGTTAAAAGGTGTGAGTCTTAATATGAGAAACTTTTTTGCCCACTGGGATCAACAAGGAATTCTCTCTTTCTCTCTCAAACACACACACACACACACACACACACACACACACACACAGAGAGAGAGAGAGAGAGAGAGAGAGAGAGAGAGAGATTGTTGATAACATGCTTTGTCATGGATTCACTTGTCAGCCTTTAAGGATCCTAACTTTAAAACCTTATAATTATACAAGGCATATGTGTTCACAACTCTTAAAGCAAATATGAATAATTCAAAATGTATTCAAATATACAAACATGAGTAATGAGTGATCAAATAATAATATCAGGACTCTATCTACTCACCATTAATCACTATACTTATTACTTATGAATTGACTCCAGGAAACAGGATGTGTTTATGCAGCATAGGAATTAAGGAAATGACATCAATAAGTGCTTGCTTTGTTAAACGTCATATGACTGAGCATTAAAAGAATACTTCTTTTATTTCTGACTGTTGTGCTGTGTATTTACACAAAAAAAGTCATAATTATGAGACGTGGGGCTCCACTGTCCTTATCCTAGCCCAGTGACAGATAATATGCTTCTCCTCTTGAGAGTGTTATTTTGAGTAGTGTGGACAAAGAATTGGGCCTTTGATAGATTCAAGCCACAGTCACTACTGAGATCCTACTGAGCTCTGTGTTGCTCAGCTTGGATCTTTTCAAAATCCCCATTGTGTGAGGAAATCGCCTGTAGGACTAAGAATCAAGGACTAAGAGTGTTGTTCTATCAACTCATATGGATATCAGAAAAGAGTGTCATTTTCTTGATGTCTAACGTATACTACCAATTTAACCATAGGACACTGACACAATTGCAGTAACAGCCAACTTCCTCAAGACAACTGTGGTCTGCACCCAATGAGGAGATGAGACATTGGTCCTGACTTTCATCCTTGATGATGTAAAGTCTTCAATCTATCTCACACATTTTCTATGATAATACTGTATTTATGGGAAGCATGAATTATTTGGTAAGTACGACGCAATAAGGACTACAAAAACTGATAAGATTTCTAAGCAAAAGTAGCCAGTCTTATGGGTTTGGTTACCTTTTGTTTGTACTCTATTAATCTTTATGTTAATTATGATTTACATTATCTAATAGCAAAGCTTCCTTTGGATTTCTGACATCTTCCTCAACAATGAGCCCAATGGGATTATACTGCTGGAACCTGGCTGCTTAGCTACCAAACTATATCCTTATAAAGCCTCCTCCCCATTTATTCAGAGCATTCACTGTAAAGCACATAGAGATTATACATGTTCTTTGCATTTGATTTTGCTGATGTTTATATTTGGCCCCAGAATTATGTATTTCATATATTATTATAATCCAAAATAGTAATCTGTTTTGAGAATGTTTTCTGTATAGATTCGCTGCATAACAAATTCAATAATGCACTAATTCACCCATGTAATTCTTTCAGCATGCTAAATTCCACAGAAACGTTTTTTCATATTTAACTATGTTTATAGAATAAAGTGTTTCAAATACATAGTTGGCTGATTATTCTGATTTACACTAAAGAGCCTCTGAAATATATTATTATGTAACTTTTAGATTAAAAGATGTTTGTAAATGTTTATGACTATCTGATATGGGAATTGATCGATCTAACAAGCTTAAACTGCATTACTTTCCACAAAAATGGTTAGGACCTTGAGGCAAGCCATCAAATAGAAACAGCAACATTAATCAAAACATGACTCTCCACCATAATTGAAGTTTTCATAAGAATAAGAGTACTGAAGCAAAACAGTTGGTTAACACTGCATTCTCTGCTGAATAACCAAAACTTCATTTGCATGTGCTTTAGTGGAGAGGATTTTCTTAGAAAGAATGGACACTAAAACTGTTTGAATCCAAGTTCTATTATCACATCATCATTGCTTTTTGGTTGAATATTCCAGGTCAACAGATATTTATTCCCTGAAGGCCATGCTAACCTACAGCATTTATGTTTTCTTGAGAAAATAAAAGTAACAACGATTACTTTTATTGTTTTTATTTATTTATTTATTTATTTTTATTATTGTGATGCTAACTAGGTTTGTCGATCTTCATTTCCTCTTTAAATCACAACTGCTAAGTAGTCACTCTGATACAACACATTTTAGCTTGAAAATTATGAGGGGAAGATTACTAAATGCATATGAGTCAAGAAAAATCAAAACCATTCTATGCCATCATTTTAAGCTAGCAAGCTCAAGATAAATATGCATTCTTAGCATGCTAGAGCCATAAAAGAATTAACCTTTATACTGGTATTCATTATTTACTTTTGTTTATGTCTGAAGACTTTGTAAGCATATTTCAAAGCTTTCAGGCATTTCATGGTGAGAGCATGAATCTCTGACTCTTAAATCCCCAGTGTTCTCTAGCTACCCTGCTTTAAAACATACTCTCTCTACTTAGATTCCCAGCCTCTATGTGCTCTCAGTTCCAGTGCCTTTCTGGTTACTGAGCACTACATGTGGTTTTCGTATGCTCTTTCCAGTTTTCAGACATGCTCCTCATTCCCTATATTTTTATAGTAAATGTATTTACTTCCCCTTATTTGTGGGTTATATAGCTCTGTTAACATATGCCACACACCAAACCGTGCAGATAACCTTGTAATAACATTACTTTCTTACTATGAGTTCTGCCTACATTGATTTTATATGTGAGCATATCTACTTGTCACTGTATTGAGTGAATATAGATAAGGATATGAATACATCAAAAGTCTATAAACAGATTTAATTGTTTCATTATTCGTGGTGATATTATATAATTCTGTATCAATCTAAATATCACTCTTGAGATATCAGGTGAAATATCACTCTAGGAAATATTAACCTGAATGAGTCCATCTGCTACAATAAGTCTATATTGTTCACACTCTTATGTAAATTTCTAGCTGATTATCTCTTACTGAGAGGCATTAATGAGAGTAATAAAATAGGGAGGTCTAAATTAGAACACAAATATTTTTCATGACAATAGAAATGCAAATATGATTCTAATAATGTTTGCTTTTTATAGATACTCAACTCTAGCTGCACTAATACATATAATACATTTTTACATTCTGCTCTTCCATAAATTGTTGGGCAAAGGGAAAAGTCTTATAGGTAAGAAATATTGCAACCTATAATATATGACTCCTTCATAAAAAAGAGAATTTGATGTCCAACACAGACAGAGTTGTGTTAATAGAAATGCTCATATAGATTAACTCAGAAATGTGTCAAAATATCTTATAATATGTTCTGTGAATTGAGAATAAAACTTTGGAGAAAAATCACTGACTTTTATATTATTTATGAATTCACAATCATTAATTCATTTAGATTAGCCCCCTCTATAATTTCAAAACATTGAAAAAATCACTAGGTAGTCATGGTAACACGTCTGTAATCACAGAGTTGGAGAGGTGCTATTAGGAGGGCCAAGAGTTCAAAGCAAGTCTCAGCTACCTATCAAGTTACAGGGAAGCCTGGGCTAATGAGTCTCTGCCATAAAAAACAAACAACAAACAAACAAATGAAAAGCAAGAGAAGGAAAGCTGAAAATGGCTCACAGAGCTTCTTTGTCTTGCTCTACCTCTGTGTACATTTGAAGTTATTGCTATTATTGTATTATAAAGTTTTAAAATGAATAAAAAAGTTGTGCCATAATGTATATTGTACAACATAGTAGCTACACATTTTTCAAAACAAATCCTATGGCACAATTTAGAGTTTTGAAGTGGCATGGGTAATAATCTCTACTTATGATCTAGAGTTGCTACAAGATTTTCACTGTGTCAAATCTTTCCACAGAAGTAAAGAATACACTAGTATATGGAAATTCATGTGAAAATAAATAAAGAGTGTTTCTGTGCCATGTAGAGTATAATTACAATGCAAGGTTTCCCAGTGATTCCTAACTGAAACTCTGTAAAAAAATTAAAAAAATAAAAAAAAAAACTGTAAGAATCATTATGAAAACCATACACCTGGAAGTAGACTTTCCTGCTAGGTTACCAGGCATAAGAAAACATTAAAAGGAAAAATGTTGGATTCAGCATTAGGCAAGCCAGAACTCTTAGGATCTCATTTTGTTTTGTTACTTTTCAATTTTAAAGGAAACAATGGGAAACAAAATATACAGCCTGACAACATAACTAGGCAAAGAAGTCCTCTTCTGGTTGGAGAAATTCTAATTTTCTCTTATAAATAGTTACTGTCTACTCCAATGGAGAATTCAATTACAAACACAAGCAGAATATAACATCAATCTTAATAATGGATTTCAATCTAGGATAGGAGACAAAAATAGGTGCATAAATTAAGATATGTTAATTTTAGTGTTCGCACAGTATCATAATATATTTTTAATGTCCTTTGACAAACTGGAAACAGTCAACATTAACAGAAAATAATAGATAGTGTTAGTTTGTGTATCAAGATGCTAATTTTGTAAGCAATGATTATATATTTCTTATTTGTAACCAAAAGCAGTAAAATATATTAAAGTAAAAAAGCATTATGGAGTTAGTACCATCATGGAATATATCAACATTCTAGAGTAAAGAGAGATGAGGAGGGGGGACCAAGACATCATTGTATATATTGTGTAGTAGTTTCAATGCGCTTGGCCCAGAAAGTGGCACTATTAGAAAGTGTGGCCATGTTGGAGTAGACATGGCCTTATTGGAGGAAGTGTGTCATTATGGGAGTGGGCATTCAGACCCTTCTCCTAGTTGCCCCTGAGACAGTCCTCTTCAGGCTGTCCTTGCATCAAGATACAGAACTTTCAGTTACTTCTCCAGCACCATGTCTGCCTGGACACTGACATGTTTCTTACCTTGATCATAATGAAATGATACTCTGAACCTGTAAGCCAGCCCCAATTAAATGTTGTCCTTTTAAAGAATTGCCTCGGTCATGGTGTCTCGTCATTGCAACAAAACCCTAACTAGGACAAAAATTGATACCAGGAGTGGTTCTTGAGGAGCAGAAGTATAAGGGTGAATCTTTTATGTATCTTGAATTAAAACACTTCAATTGAATATGTTGAAATGTTGTGAAAACTCAATAAAAATTATTGTGTTGTAATTGTCGATAGCAAGGCCCATCAGCTTAATGAAACCAACACTCATATTTCTAGATGGATTAAATGACATTGATCATAGTACTCACAAGGACCAGTCAATGTAAAATATTATTTTATTAATAGACAGAGGCATAAATAAACTTTTAAATGTTGAAACTGTCACATTAGGATCATTTGTTCCTGACATGAAATTGAAAGGTAAAAAAATGATAAACTTTCCTTAGCCCATTTTGGAAGTGGATTATCAATGCAAATTAACTTGTAAGTAAAGTAACTTTATTGTGTCTTTCAATACTATAGAACCAAATAAATAGTAAAGTCATGAATACATGATGAATTACCATGGATGAAACTAATCTTTAATGACACATTTCTCATGAATGTACCATCTTTAACAGAGGCAACAGGAATACTGCTAGGGAATCATAACTCCTAAAATGTTATATTTAATTTCTATTTGTTCACTGGTGAAGCAACCAATATTGAACACTTAGCTCTAGAAAATGCTGCATTAAAAGTTAGATTCGATGGATGGGATAAAAAAAGTTCAAAAATTTTCTTTAAATTCTTCAGTCACTTTAAGTGAATATTTACTAAAATTTTGAGAAAAGCAGGTATTTGATCATTTTTCTCAATAGTTATAAGATAATAAAGATTTTTTTTAAAAAGCAAATATCTGAATGTTATTGAAACAACATGGTTTATCTATTATTTATTTATGTTTGTAATTGTTTAAATATTTAAACATTTTCAATTGAATTTATTAATTGAATGCAATATATAGCAGGGAAGTTTTCAATATGAGTACCCTGCTGCCTAGAAGCAGTTTTAAATCATTTGAAAAAAATCATGTTTTAAGTCAATGATTCTCAACCTGTGGGTAGCATCTCTTCTGGGGGTGTGTCAACTGACCTTTTTACAGGGGATTCCTAAGATTATCAGAAAAAACAAATATTTGCATTATAAATCATAATAGAAAAATTATAATTATGAACTAAAAATGAAAATCATTTTATGTAAGAGGTCATCACAACATGAAGAAATATATTAAAGGGTCACAGCACCAGGAAGGTTGAGAACACTGTTTTAAGCAAAGATTGAAGAGAAACCCCAGGTTGCTATAGTATATGAAGTATTAAGTGATTTTCTTCAGCTTGGGAGAAGAAACCATTCAGGTTGATCTGCATTTATTATCCTTCTAGTAAAATGACCAAAGACTACTTGTACTCTACTGCTTACTGACAACATGATTTGAGTCAGTCCTTTAATGTACTAGTTTTCTAAAGTAGAAGGCTTCTTCTCAGGGCATTTGAGGGGTGACTTCATCAGTAATGCTGTCTCATGGTACTTATTACATGGTAGTTTTGTTCACTCCAAATTTGTTGGACCCAACCCCATGTAGTATGTATTAAAGTCCTCCTTGTTCCTTACACACTGGTAAAGAAAATCAAGAACGTCTGACTCAGACTAGATATGTCCCATGTGATCTGCATGCTGTTTAGGAAGCAGGCTTGTGTTTGAAGTCTGGGATGTAGGAAGACATGACCAAGCAGAACTTCATGACTTTAAACACTCAGCAGATTTCCATTCCTTCCTTGCCACCTACATTTCAGAAAATGAAAACTTCCCAACTCCCTGGTATCCTTTCTTCACATCTCTATTCCTAGTTTCCTCTACTTAGCTAAAAATGTTCTTCCTCGGACTAAAGTGCTTCCTGCACATCCAGACTCTCATTCGTAATCTCTCTCTCTCTCTCTCTCTCTCTCTCTCTCTCTCTCTCTCTCTCTCCCTTCCCTCTCTCTCTCTCCCTTCCCTCTCTCTCTGTCTCTACCTCTCCCCAGGCCCTGTGGATTTGACTCAAAGACTGTTAAAATCATTGCACTCTCTATGACCTCATCCCTCATCTCCTGCTGTCCCACAGGAGCCACAATCCAGAATTTCTTTACATCCACATCTCAACTCATAAAGCATCTTGAGTGCCCTGCCTGACACTATTTCCTCATTTCCCACTCAAACTGTCTGCTCATCACTGAGTCAGGACTATTTAAAAAAGATCACAGAGACTGTATCTTACTAAATGTAATGAATGCTAACACTACAAGAGGCTTTTTGTTTGTGTTTCCTGTGTCTCAATATTAATAAAACTCAGTTTACCCCTTAGTACTTGAAATACTATCCTCCAAGCCATAGAGCATCCAAATCCCTTAGTCTTTTCCATATCTGAGTTTTACTTCGACCATTTTTCTTTACAGTTTTATAAAATATTAGAATTTGTATACAGCCTTTTCCCATCATTTCTTCTCTCAAAGTAATATCAAAAATGCCATAGCCTTAAACACTACCATTCACTAGGGGTGCTTTAATATATGCTCATTCTAAATATTCTTGCCACCTTTAAAAAAAACATACATCTCAACACACCCAGTTGTCGATTGTCACTGTCATACTTCTAATCTTTATAGCAGGTCCTTGCCTCTTTTCTAAGTCATGAATATCAGTTCTCCTTTCCAAAATCCTTCCATGTAGCACTCTAAGTAGGACTGTTTGTCAAGTAGAAATATCCCAGGCTACCTTTGTCTGCATTCTAACTAGGGCAAAAACAATCACTTCATAATCTAGCCTTACTTCTGGGCTGAGCATTTGACAGACTGTTAGGATTTCTGGAACCACAAAAATATACCATCTTTTGTAGCACCCAAGCTCAGAGGTACTACTAAGAAAGTGTTGGGACTCTAGTTTAGTTCATTCTTGTCTCATCAATGGAAATGGGAGAACATATACGCTTGAAAAAAATCCAGTTCTCCTACCTACAGTTCCAAAGGTCATAAATCATGCAGGAAAAACAACACTGTGTGTTGGTGTATCTGCTTGGTATACATTATGTTTTGGGGTACTTACTTCATACTGCTTCCTTTCTTCCCTAGTTCTACCCAAACTGGCTGGTTATGATTTCTAATGAAGAGACATAATGATATCAAACTTTCCCAGAAAGCACCCTAAGCTTTTGAAATGAAGTCATGTTTTTAAAGTGAAAGTTAATTCGAAGTTAGCTTATGCTTTTTATCCCTTGAGTGGGATAAGTAAGTGTGCAATTGATTTTAATTTAATATTCATGGTGTATTACAGCTGCTGGAGAATATAAGGGCTTTTTTTTCTTAAAGGAAAGAAAGCACAGCCTGGACCTGGCCTCACCCTTAGAATTATCGCTAGAGTTGCAAGGACACTTTTGAATGCTAAACAACTTGTATGTAGAAAATAGCTGTATAAATACATTTTAAGAGCCGGTCTCACATAAGACATTCAAAAGCAGCTGTGGGCTAAGGGAAACTTCAAATAGAGTTTCATTTCCATGTCACAACACACACATAAAGCTGTTGCTGTGATCTCACATCATATAAATTTCTACCTTAATTTTTTCTACCTGGATCACTCTCTTGACTGAATCTTCCTCATTATTCACTTCCAGGTTCAAATGTCATTTCCTCAAAATAAAATAAATTTAATAACTTATTTCTGTTTTTACAAAAGCCCTGAGTTGGTCTATAGCCTAGCAGGGCCTCCAACTAGTAGTTATCCTACTTCTGTCTCATCGTGGCAAGTACTGGAATTAGAGTGTACTTCCTGCTTCAAAGAGTATTTCTAAGAGCTATTATCTGGAATCTTGCATAGCCTTTGTTATTATTGATAGTATTCTCTTTCTCTTCAGATTCCCACAAAAGCAACAAATTCAAGTGTCAGTTATATGATAATAGGCACAATGGCACGTTTATCACTTTTCCAAGTCAGCTCTTTAATACATACATACATATTTAACTCATGTATATTCTATTGTGATACAGGAAGAAACTTATCTATTTCTAAGTTTCTGCTTTTTCATTTATAAAATGAGTCTACTGAAACATTTGTACAAGTGTCAGTATGCAAATTAAGGAATATCTAATCTTTATAGCTTATAATCTTTATAGTTATTTATTGAGGAATATATGTGTACATATATGTATATGCATATTTATATATATGAAATAATTAATGGAAAAAGAAGGCATAAATTTGTAAGAGAGAAGAATGGGTATATCAGAGGGCTTAAAGAAAGGAAATGAAAGGGAGAAATGTTGTAATTAATTTTTTACACAGGCATCTGCTATAGGACAACCTCAGATGTCATTTCTTGGTCCTTTTTCTTGTTTTTCAAAGCAGGGTCTTTGACTGGGACGAAATTCCATGACTAAACTATGTTTTCTGGCCAGGGAGCTCTAGTCATCCACCTGTCTTTGCCTCCTCAGTGCTGGATTGTAAGTGTATGCCATCAGACCTGTTTTATTTTATCCCAGTGTTACAGATCAAACTCAGATACTTGTGTGGGCACAAGAAGCACTTGAGCTGTTAAACTATCTTTCTGGCTGTCTTGGAAAAGATTTTTTTTCTTTTTTTTTTCTTTTTTTTCGATATAAGTTTTTATTTACATTTCAAATGATTTCCCCTTTTCTAGCCCCCCACTCCCCGAAAGTCCCATAAGCCCCTTTCTCTTCCCTTGTCCTCCCACCCACTCCTTCCCACTTCCCCGTTCTGGATTTGCTGAATACTGCTTCACTGAGTCTTTTCAGAACAAGGGGCCACTCCTCCTTTCTTCTTGTACCTCATTTGATGTGTGGATTATGTTTTGGGTATTCCAGTTTTCTAGGTTAATATCCACTTATTAGTGAGTGCATACCATGATTCACCTTTTGAGTCTGGGTTACCTCACTTAGTATGATGTTCTCTAGCTCCATCCATTTGCCTAAGAATTTCATGAATTCATTGTTTCTAATGGCTGAATAGTACTCCATTGTGTAGATATACCACATTTTTTTGCATCCACTCTTCTGTTGAGGGATACCTGGGTTCTTTCCAGCATCTGGCAATTATAAATAGGGCTGCTATGAACATAGTAGAGCATGTATCCTTATTACATGGTGGGGAATCCTCTGGGTATATGCCCAGGAGTGGTATAGCAGGATCTTCTGGAAGTGAGGTGCCCAGTTTTCGGAGGAACCGCCAGACTGATTCTTGGAAAAGATTTTTAACATTAAACATATTATTGATTCAGAAATCAGGCCTTTTATATAAATTTGTGAAAGGTTTTTGATACCAACACTATTTAATTTTTAACCAAAATCACAAGAAAGAGAACAAGAAAACATATGATCTAACTTGCCTTTTGATCTTCAGATTTGTAGAGATCTTTATTTTCTTAGAAATCAAATAGGTTGGCTAACATTATGTAAAAGCAAATAAAAATAATGAAAGAAACTAAAATAATAATTTGAGAACTAAGCAGAGTGGTGCACACTTTAATCCCAGAACTCCGGAGGCAGAGTTATGTGGATCTCTATGAGTTTGAGGTCAGCCGCTTCTACACTGTGAGTTCCAGGACAGACAGGAATATACAATGATACCCTGTAAAAAAAAAAAAAAAAAAAAAAAAAAAGGCAAAAGGAGAAAAAAACATGCTTGTGGTGGCATATTTTGTTTTTATTAATGAGTTTTAGTTCAAATCCCAAAGTAGGGTTTTAGCATACTTTGACCACTACACGGGGTATTGGAGACTGACTAGGCGAAGGCATGCATAGAGGCTGAACATGTTTTAAGGGATATTTATAGGGATATTTATAGTGTTTACTTGAATACACAAACACAGCCATATGTCTTCACGTAAGGCAGGGGGCATATTTTGTCAGTTTCTCTGACCCAGAAGCAGCTGCCAGACATGATATTTGCCTGTCTAAGACATCTTGTTGGACTTCCCTAAATAGGAAGAAGCACTTTGTTCTGAGGTTTTTATGAATGCAAAAGTGTTTCTTACATCCCTAAGAAAATTTAAGAATATTTTTCTTTTTCACTCAGCTGTTAAAAGAGCAGAAAGTTTATATTTGGTGTTTAGTGGCTATTGAGTAACTTGAGTATTCACTCCACACAACAGTTATATTTTTGCTTGGTGTATGTGGCTTCTGGGGCCTGTGTAGACAGACATATTGTATTTTCCACACTCCATCAAGTGTCTATCACTGCTGTATTTTCTAAAGGCTTCTTTTTCTTTGTGAGAAATATTTACCAAGTGTTTCTGCTTTTGCATTGAATCTATCTTTTAGCATTTTTAGGTATACACATCTACTGTAATTAGGCTATATAAATCCCAAGGCACTTCCTGGCTGAAAATAAAATTGCATAGGTGCTCTTGAAGAATCTGGCTCACCATGAGTCTTAACAAAAACTTGCTCACACATATCTGGACTTCCCAGTGATTTCCTTCTTGCCTATTATTGACATGCGTCAGATTCAAAGTCATTCAATTTGATATTCTTCATCTTCAACAGAAAACCCATCTTATCACGCAATCAGTCTCTCAATTCTCCATATAAATGCCTCTTCTCTCACTTTTCCTTGAGTTTACTTGTTTCGAATCTGTTTCTCTGCTAACATGCAAAATTCTAAAATGCTTATCTCATCTAATTAAATATGCCTGGTGACTGGGTCTGACACACAGTCACCATGACAGCTTTGTTTTCCTTTGTAATCAGGTTGCTGCAATGCTGTGATCAAAGTCCTTGACAGGATCCTTCAAGTTTCTGTCTGTACCCCAGAGCTGACCCTGTGCCACAGCTCTCCATACCCAATTCTTCCAGGAGAGAACTGGTCTTTCAGGAGTACTGACACACAGGGTTGCAAGAGGAACAACCCATAGTCAGAAGCAACAAGATCATCTAACACCAGAGATAACCAGATGGCAAGAGGCAAAGACAAGAACATAAACAACAGAAACTAAGGCTACTTGGTATCCTCAGAACCCAGTTCTCCCACTACAGTGAGCACTGGATACCCTAACACACCAGAAAAGCAAGACTATGATTTAAAAATCACATCTCATGATGATGATAGAGGACTTTAAAAAGGACATTAAAACCTCCTTGAAAATGGGAGTGAGTGAGGGGAGGGGAACCTGATCTAGTGTTGGGTGAGAGAAAAGGGCTGAAGTACTGCAGGCCAGCAGAAAGAAGGGAAACAGGCAACCTCAGGAGATAGGAGGTTGGGGGGACCCTCCAAAATGAACCAGAGATCTGGGAGATGAGAGACTCTAAGAACTCAAAGGGAAGGACCTTAGATAAAATGCCCAAAAGTAGGGAGAAGGAACTTACAGAACGCACCACCAGCAGGAAGACAGGGCATCAAATGAAGTGGAGAGGAGCCATCCCATAGTCACAACTCTGACCCATAATTGTTCCTGTCTGAAAGAATTGCAGTGATGAAAATGGAGAGGAGCCTGAGGAGAAAAAGGTTCAGTGACAGGCCCAAAGTGGAATCCAGGTCAAGGGGATAGCCCAAGGATGACACTATTACTGAGGCTAGAAGCACTCAAAAAAGGGACCTAGCATGATCACACTTCAGAAGACCCAAAAAGCAGCTGAAAGAGTCAAATGCAAATAGTTGCCCATATGGACAGAAGCAGCTGATCCCTGTTGTTGAACTACAGAAGGCTGAAAGAAGCTGAAGAGAAGGATGAGCTGAGGGGGACCAGCAGTCTAAATTAATCTGGACCCCTGAGGTCCCTGAAACACTGGACCACTAACTGGGCAGTATATACCAGCTGATGTGAATTCCCCAACACATGTCTGTAGAGGACTGCTAGATCTGTGTCCATTCAGAGATGATGCACTTAATCCTCAGAGACTAGAGGCCCCAGGGAGTTTAAAGGTCAAGTGGGGTGGAGGGTGGGGACATCCACGTGGAGACAGGGGTTGGGGAAGAGGTATGGATATGGAACAGTCAGAGGGTTTACCAGGATGGGGAGATAAAATATGGAGTGCAAAAATAAAAATAAATTTAAAAAAGAAAGGTTATATATGAGAACATTGGTAAGCAGATAGAAGTCCTTAAAGAGAAAACACAAAAATCCCTTAAATAATTACAGGACAAGCCGGGCGGTGGTGGCACACGCCTGTAATCCCAGCACTCTGGGAGGCAGAGGCAGGCAGATTTCTGAGTTCGAGGCCAGCCTGGTCTACAGAGTGAGTTCCAGGACAGCCAGGGCTATACAGAGAAACCCTATCTCGAAAAAAAAAAAACCCAAATCCAAACAGGACAACATAACCAAATAGGTGAAGGAATTGAACAAAACCATCCCATATCTAAAAATGGAACTAGAAAGAATAAAGAAATCATAAAGGGAGACAACCCTAGAGATAGATAAGAAAGATATCAGAAGTCATAAATTCAAGCATCACCAACACAATATAAGAGATAGAAAAGAGAATCTCAGATGCAGAAGATACCATAGAAAACATTAAAACAACAATCAAAGAAAATGCAAAATGCAAACAGTTTTTAACCAAAATATTCAGGAAATCCAGGCCACTATGAGAAGCTTAAATTTAAGGTGTTGAAGAGAGTGGTGATTCCCAACTTAAAGGGTCAGTAAATATCTACCACAAATTTATAGAAGAAAACTTCACTAACCTAAAGAAAATGATGCCCATAAAAGAAGCCTACAGAAATCCAAATAGACTGGACCAGAAAAGTAAATGCTCTTTCACATAATAGTCAAAACACCAAATGCACAAAACAAAAGAAGAATATTAAAAGCAGTAAGGGAAAAAGGTCAAGTAACATATAAAGGCAGACCTATCAGAATTATACAAGACTTCTCACCAGAGACTATGAAAGCTAGAAGATCCTGGGCAGATGTTATACAGACTGTCATAGAACACAAATGCCAGCCCAGGCTACTATAGCCAGCAAAACTCTCAATTATCACAAATGGAGAAACCAAGATATTCCATGGCAAAACCAAATTTACACAATATCTTTCTACAAATCCAGCCCTAAAAAGGATAATAGATGGAAAATGCCAATACAAGAAAGAAAACTACACCCTAGAAAAAGCAAGAATGTAATCTTCTTTCAACAAACCTAAAAGAAGATAGCTACACAAATATAATTCCACTTCTAAAAACAAAAATAACAGGAAGCAACAATTGCTATTCCTTAATATCTCTTAACATCAATGGACTTAATTCCCCAATAAAAAGATATAGACTAAGGAACTAGATGTGTAAACAGGACCTAGCATTTTGCTACATACAGGAAGCACACCTCAGTGTCAAAGACAGATATTACCTCAGAGTAAAGGTCTGAAAAACAACTTTCCAAACAAATGGTCCCAAGAAACAAGCTGGAGTAGACATTCTAATATCTAATAAAAGCGTCTTTCAACCAAAGTTATTAAAAAATAAGAAAGGGCACTTCATATTCATCAAGGGAAAAATCTACCAAGAAGAAATCTCAATTCTGAACATCTATGCACCAAATACAAGGGCATCCACATTCATAAAAGAAACTTTACTAAAGCTCAAAGCATACATTGGACTTTATACAATAATAGTGGGAGTCTTGAAAGCCCCACTATCACCAATGGACAGATCATGGAAACAGAAATTAAACAGACAGAGAGTAAAACTAACATACATTATGGACCAACTGGAATAAGGAGATATCTGTAGAACATTTCATCCTAAACCAAAAGAATATACCTTCTTCTCAGCACCTCATGGTGCCTTTTCCAGAACAGGCCTCAACAGATGCAAGAAGATCAAAATAATCCCATGAATCCTATCAGATCACCAGGGACTAAGGCTGGTCTTCAATGACAACAAAAACAAAAGAACATCCACATAACATGGAAGCTGTACAATATCCTATTCAAAGATAATTTGGTCAAAAAAGAAATAAAGATATTAAAGACATTTTAGAATTTAATGTAAATGAAGGAACAACATTCCCAAAATTATGGGACACAATGAAAGCAGTGCTAAGAGGAAAACTCAGCTCTGAGTGCCTCCAAAAAGAAACTGGTAGGAGCATACACTAGCAGCTTAACAGTGTAAGTGAAAGCTCTATAGCAAAAAGAAGCAAATACATCCAAAAAAGAGAAGATAGCAGAAAATAATCAAATTCAGGGCTGAAATCAGCCAAGTAGAAACAAAACAAACTATACAAAGAATCAACAAAACCAGGAGCTGGTTCTTTGAGAAAATCAACAGAATCTATAAACCCTTAACCAGGCTAACAGAGGGCACAGAGACAGTATCCAAATTAACAAAATCAGAAATGAAAATGAAGATATAAGAACAGAAACTGAGGAAATAAAAAAAATCATCAAATCCTACAACAAAAGCCTATATTCAACAAATTTGGAAAATCTTGAAGAAATGCAGAATTGTCTAGACAGATACCAAATACCTAAGTTAAACCAGGATCAAATAAACCATCTAAACAATCCCATAACCCCTAAAGAAATAGAAGCAGTCATTGAAATCTCCCAACCAAAACAAGCGCAGGACCAGTTGGTTTTAGTGTAGAATTCTATCTGTCCTTCAAAGAAGACCTAATACCAATACTATTCAAACTATTTCACAAAATAGAACAGAAGGATCACTACCCAATTCATTCATTAAGCCACAGTTTCATTGTGTATTATCCCTTGGAGATGGAACGGTTTCTGTCTAGTCAGAAACTTGTCACAATTTCCTTTCATAGAGGACTTCATAAGAGATATTTTTCTACTTCTATCATGTGTAATGTTACAAAGAGATTTTAAAAACTGGTTGAGTGCATATTACCTTTAGCTTCAGAAGATATCATGTAGATTTAAGAAGCATTTAACTATTATAAGTTATTTTGATGACTTTGGGGAAAAACAAATTACTTAATTTTTTATCATCAAAATCTTCTATATATGCTCAAAAAAGGGAAGAAGGACAAAAAAGGAAAGGGAAGGGAAAGGGAAGGGAAAGGGAAGGGAAAGGGAAGGGAAGGGAACCAGGAAGGAAGAAGGAAGGAAGGAAGGAAGGAAGGAAGGAAGGAAGGAAGGAAGGAAGAAAGAAAGAAAGAAAGAAAGAAAGAAAGAAAGAAAGAAAGAAAGAAAGAAAGAAAGAAAGAAAGAAAGAAAGAAAGAAAGAAAGAAAAGAAGCAAGGAATAGAAGGAATGGAAGGATGGAGAGAGAAAATATAACAGATACATGTAAGGCACTAATGGTTGTGGAAGGCTATCTGTCCTGCTTTACCAGTAGAGATAGTTGAGAAGGGAATTCAGTCATGATAAAACAGGAGGCTCATCAGAAACATCCTGTGGGGAGTTCTGAGTTTTCATTCACCTCCAATTTCCTTAGAATAAGTCACCTGGCAGATAGTCACAGGAACTCAGATGTGGTTTCCAGAAAATTACAGGGTTAAAATCAGGTCAAAATACATGACATTCAGCTGTAGGAACCAGGAGAAACAACAAAGGTGCATTTTCAGGAGTCAAAAGAAAACAGAGAAGTGTTTACTAAACATATTTTCTGTTTCAAAATTACTTAGCTAATCCTGTGCCTTATATTCTTTATTCCAAAAGTACAAGGGAAATCCTTTATTGTGAAATGAGCAAACTGAGGCTCAGAAATGAAATTACTTATCATTGAGAATATCATATAAACTTATTCATAATTAATTTCAATGGATATGCCAGAGTTTGTGAGACAGTCTAAATCTGAAGCCCAGGCCTGCTAGGAACTCTCCATGTAATCTAGGATGCCTCATACTCATGACTGCTCTCATAGATGAGCTCTTGAGAGTTGGACTGACAGTCAGAAGCCACTCCGTCTGGAATGTGGTTTTACAATTCATCACATTTTTGGACAAATACTGAAATGCAGAGTACAGTGAACAGCATGACAGGTGTGTGCTCTTAAAGTAAAACATTGTGGAAAACAATCTTTTAAATGAAAAATGGTTTGTCATAGGTTTGTCATAGGTTGTTTTTCCAACTAACATTGTTCCCAAAAGTTTTACAGTCATATGATATCACTGTATTCATTGTCAAAACTGATAACATATGGGTGAAAAAGCTCTAGTACTATATGCTTTAGAACAAAAAGTCTACTCTACCATGCTTATGTTAAAGAAATATCATAACGCTATATTACAGAAACTGATCTTTAATCTACTCGTGTTTTAAACAAAATAATATATGATCAGAACACTTTTTCATCATTATGAAATTAAAGTGATAATAATGATTTTTCAAAACAGTGTTAGAAAAATATTCATAGCACTTTGACTTTATGGACTCAATGAGAATATTAAAAATATAAATAGAAGAAATTTAGGACGAACTTTTGGTTCCCAAACAAGCACACAAATAAAAATCAAAAATCTTAGTTAATCGGTGTTCACAAATGCTTATATATTATCATTTTGAGGCAGAATGAAATATCCGAAGGTTTATTAAACATGAAAAAAAAAAAAAACCCTAAAACTAATGTTGCAGTGATAGAAGTAGTCATCCATTAGATGGCATGACAAATGTAGGATCTCTCCAAAAATAATGCTAATAATGATAACGGTAAAAATAATAGAACTCCATGTAAGACATTGACAGTCTAATATAGTCAAAAATCAGTGCCTTTCTTAACCATCATCAGAGAGGCATTGTCCTCCAGGGAATGGAAACAAATATAGAAACTCACAGCCAGACAAAGTTCATAGAGTGAGAAAACTTGGGACACGCCATTGGAAATGGAAGGTATCCACCACAATCCTCCCCTCGGGGCTCAAGGAACCCTGCAGGAGAGGACGCAGGAATTGTATAAGAGACACAGGGATGGAGAAGACTGAGGCAACAGACCTTCTAAACAACATAGAAGGAGCAGGGTGCACAAAAACTTAGGGACATTGTAGTAAAATGCCATGGGCCTGCAGGAGTCCCCAGATAGGGACAGAGCTGAGAAAAGAAATGGACACAAGCCCCATGCCTAACTCACAAGCTATTTCCAATTGATACCCTCTCACAAATGAAAAATTAGTTTTCTCCAATGAGGTCTCACTAGCAATATAAACCACCCTTAACTCAGGCCCCATGGCCAGTTGTAGATAACAACACAGAGAACTCAATGGCGACTCTGTGGGTCTTTTTCTCATAAAGTTTTGCATAGATAGATAGATAGATAGATAGATAGATAGATAGATAGATAGATAGATATAGATATAGATATAGATATAGATATAGATATAGATATAAACTTACAAGCATATAAGACATGTATTTATTGTGACTTTCTGGTTTTGTGTTTTTATGAGATTACTGTAAGTGAGAATGTGTGCATATCTGCATCTATAATTTTTGTGTTTTTTCTTTGACTCTTTTTCTGGATTGTATTTTTTGTTCTATTCCCATTTGTGTGTGTGTGTTTTTTTTTATCTTACCATATGCTGCTATTATTCATTAGATGCCTGTTTTTAACAAAAGACAGAATATGTGTGTATCTGCATGGTAAAGGAGTTAGGATGAATTGAGAAAAGTTAGTGAGAGGAAAACTGTCATCAGAATGTTCTGTAATTAAAAATGTAAATAAAACACAAAGAGAAGGAACTGTATGACCCAATTGCTATGGACACGAGTGCTCTCCCTCCACCCATTTGCTATGAATTCGGTTCCCCTCACCACAGCTTTCCGATAAATGTAGGTGTTTCCCTCTCTATTCATTGCTAGAAATTCAAATGATTCGTTATTTCTTTTCTTCTCCATCTTCCACTCACACAGAATGGCATTTTCTCGACTCTGCAGTTATCACCAAAACACTGATTTGAATCAGCCATTAGCCAGTGAGCAGTAGTCCAAGCACTGACTCTGCACGTGCAGATGGACTAAAAGCCGTATTTTCATCTCAGATCAGAAATCAGAAGGAAAGTCGATTGTCTCCATCCCCATCTCCCATTCTAAGACATTTAGCCACTTAGTCATTTCCAGAAGAAAATCCATTTATAATTGCTAAACTTACCACTCAATTTTATTCCCTACTACCCCTTTAAGTGGCAGCGTCATTTGATCCTGACTCCAAATCTCCAATTAATTCCAATAGCAATTTTGAATACGTGTTTAATACCAGGATCAAGGGTGAAAGATACAGCTCTCATTTCAGAGAATCTTTCTGCGGTATCTCAGGAATCATCGCCCTTGGGGACAGACACCTAGATAGACTGAAACAATTCCTATGAAGGGCTGCTTTGCATCAACTTCAGTTTTAACTACTAATCAGGAAAACCTAATTAGATGTCCTATTTTCTTATTCTTCAATTTCTGAAAGGAGTAGCTTAAAAAGAATTCTTCCTCGCTGTTTCTAATTATCAACTCTGGTTATAGTGCAGGCATAAAATTTGGGTGTTGATTTCCCTGACATCTTCAGCTAAATTTTTCAGGTGAAAAAAAAATAAAAACTATTTAAAAACTTAGTTATTTGTAATGAAATTATGTTAGCTCTACTTGACTAGATTGCTTTAGAACTAAAGCTTTGAAACCTGTCACAGGTCTTAAAAATAAAATTGCTTGAGTAGCTGAGGAGAACTGTATTAAAATGCAAATTTTCAGCTGTTAATATTTCTTGAAAAACCAATAATCCCTCGAGGCCACCAATATGTCATAATGCTTAATGGAAAAATATCCCTTAGGCAGAATGGCCTTTCTAAGTTGACTTTTGATTAAACTTAAAATATTGTATGGCAAAAAAAATTTAAATGAAATATAAATATAGGACCCAACTGAAATGCCATCCAATACTCAATGATGTGGAAAAGAAGCACAGAATTCATCCTACTTCGCTAATATGTTGCTGGTACACCTTGTTTAAAGATTAGTCAGTAACCATATATAAACTATAATTCTCTTCTATCATAGTCCAACAATTGTATATATGTATTGATGTATGTTCCTATAAAAATCACTCAATTTTGTAACTATTCAGACAAATCATGCTTCCAAAATATATGTATTTGGCCAAATGACAGAAATGATACAAAATGTCAACTATATACAACAATTAAATACCTATGAGTTTTAAGAAGTTTCTTGAAGCATTGCAATGTAGGCAATGAAGGTTTGTGAAGGGTTTGTTAAAGTCCTAAATAGGAATTTCAACAAACAAAACCCAACATTCTCATAAATTTAACACAAAGCTAGAATTCAAATATTCTTTGGTAACTACTAAAATAATAAATTAAATAGTATCCTACAAATAGATGATATTTTAAAACATTTTTGCTTGAGTCTCTTAGAGAGAATTTACATCTAAATTCTCTTTCATTTAGTTTTAAATTCTGTGGTTGAAACATAAGGAGTCCAGGGCTAGAGATGAAGGTCTTTGGATAAAGATGCTTCTGCTGTCAAACCTAAAGATATGAATGAACTCAATCTCTGAGACTCACATGGTATAAAGAAAAACAAACTCCCTCAAGTGGTATTCTAGCCTAACACACAAGCCATGCACACTTCTGCATTTTTATACACACATACCTGCACATGCACACACACACACACACACACACACACACACACACACACACATTTTTAAAATTAATGTTTAGAAAAACTCTTTGAGGAATCAATAAATGCAGTTTTCTGATCTTTACTACAAAGTGCAATATAATACTATCATCCAAGTGCCTTTAGTCATATTATTGGATAACAATTTCTGCCAATACTAAAATACCTACCTCATCCTGCATGGAAGCTCTTTAAGACAGGAACTAAGCAACTCAAAATAGATTTGGGAAGTCCCTGAATCTGGCCAGGTTCACTAGAATACTCATTCCCTAAAGTAAACACTTAAAGACTATAGAGTCCTTCTTAGATAAGCACAGCTACAAAAAAAGCCTCTCAGATAAGCCCAGCACCCTGGTAGAAACAAAGATCAACCAAGCTTTCTGAAAGAGAAGTAGAAGAGCAGTGCTGTCTGCAAAGAATTCTTTCTAAAATACTGAGCTGAAGTCAGTTCTGTGGATGCTCTAGACTTATAGGTTTTGTGAGCTGTTTCCTGTGCTGGAGTAGTCTTTGCTGAGACAGCTGTCTTAGAGTCATTTTCTGTTTCTGTAAATAAATCCTCACTAATATTTATGTAAAGAACTGCATTAAAACTCACTGGTTCACCAAGTTGAACTTTGATGGTATGTATATATTGGTCTGTAGTGGGATCCCTATCTGCAGTGAATAAATGTTTGCTGTGTCTTCTCAGGAAAAATTAGTCACAAAATCTATACCAACTGCAACTACTTTTGATCTACAGTGTCGGTCATCTTTCAGCTAATGGCAGCAAAGTTTACCTCATGAGACAATGTGTGTGTGTGTGTGTGTGTGTGTGTGTTCAACTGGAATTTACAATCTATACTATATCAGACAATCTCAAAGTTGTAGCTAAATATGACTGGTTTCAATTTTGAAGTAAATTGTCTCCCAGAAATGTCAGAGATAACTTCCCTGTAGTCTCATCTGCAAGATTGCCTAAACACATGTTGAACAACGATGGTACCAACAAACAAGCTAACGTGGAAGGGGAAAAGCTCATGAGGCCACAATCCTAGACAAAGAACTGCAGGCAAGTAAGAGATGCTGAGAGAAGGAGAAGTAGTCTTCCTAGAGGAGAACATACAAATTTGTTATCTAATACGAAATACTCAGCCCTGAAAACATACATGCAAATAACACTATATAAACTGAGTGTGGTATATTTATGTATCTAGAAATAAATACACACAAACCACAGACACACACACACACAAATAGACACAAACACACATACCACATATATAAGGTCAATTAAGGAAGATCAAGGAGGTTTATGGGATGTGGGAGGATTTGGAAGTAGAAAAGGGAAGGGAAAATGATTTAAGTATAACCTCACAAAAATATATAATTTAAAAATAAGTAAGTTAATATGTCACCACATCTGAAGCAATCTGTTAATTAAATCACAGATTCTGTTTATGGTTTTGAAAATTTTTTCATGAGAGGCAAAGCCTTTCATTCATTTAATCAGCATTAAGTTTTGTCAAAGGAACATGTGTTATAACTTAATGATAAATAAAATGATCTTGAAGACCTACTTAGTCTATTATTCCTCTACTATTTTTTATAATTTTTAATGTCCTATAAAGCTAGAAGATTACAAACAACTGAATGGAAACAATAAATCAGAAAGCATAAGGCCTTTGACATTTATATTTCTATAAATTTATCTATTAAATTAAGTTATAAGTAATATATGATGGATTCTTAAATTGCCGAGCGTATTTGGAGAAGATAGATAGCAAATAATATAGTTTACATTTCTAAACTGTCATGTTAAAATGTTTGTGAATATTACAGGCTGCAAATTAAACTCACAGGTATAGCATTTGCCAAGAATATACAAGTTCTGTGTTTGAGTCCCAAGACATAAAACAAACAAACAAACAAAAACAAGAAAAGGAAGCTTTGTAAATGTTGCATTCATGATTTTTCACTGCATATTCAGATCAAAAACAATGTTTTCTAGTTGAAAAACAGCTAAAGAAGTGGATATGTGGAGAATCAGAGTATATAAAATATTCTATTTACTAAGATAAAGTATACTTGATCAATAGGACTTCACATTTCCATATGTGTAGTTATATTCATGAATGTAAAAGAACTCTGGCATTTGTATAAAATTCTACATCTTTGGCCATGAATAATTGCTCCTTTAAATAGTTGAGATTTTACCGTTTGCTAATGGATCTAGATGTAGTTTGGGAAATGGTTTCCAACATTAAGCAGTTCACAAATTTGCTCTAATTTTTCCTTTATGGTATGAAATCAGAGACAGAAAATAATGGTGAAATTGACAAGAGTCTTTAACAGGAAAGGAAGTAAAAATAATTGGTTCCCATACAGAAAAATAAAGATATAACTTCAAGCAATATCTCGTCCTGTATGCAGACACTGACTTGAAATGTATCAGAGAAGGAAATGTAGATGTGGAGGTTATTAATGACTAATTTGGTCATGGTGGCGCTTCTTCAGTCTGCAAAGATCTATGGTTGCTCCCACCCATAGATATGTCCTAAAAATATTTTTTAACAATAAAAAATATCTCGGAAGTATCTTCCCCTTTTAAGTTGAAAACAATACTTGATATCAAGTTTTCAGCTCTCAGCTTATGTCGGCAGGATGGCGAGGAAGAGATTGGTCAATGGCTATTAAACTAAGTTTAAGCAGGTCCAGTGTGCACACAGGGGAGTGAGTATACCTGTGATGGACTGTAAAGGTCAAAAGTAGGAAAGCTGGATATGGTGGTATGTGCCTTTTTTCCCCAGCACACTGCAGAGGCAGAGGCAAGTGGAACTTTGTGAGTTCAAAATCTGTCTGATTTACACAGAGAGTTTCAGGACAGTCAGAGTTTCATGTTAAGACCCTGTCTCTAAAGCAAAAAGAAGAAGACAAAGAAAAAGAAATGTTGATTTTGATTGTTTTAACTATAAAGAAATATTAAATATTTCTGGAGATGTGTAAACATAGCATTATTTAACATTACACAAAGTATTTGTATACTAAAACATCAAGTGGTAACAGAAGTGTTATATAATATATTTTATTGTTTATATATCATTTAAAATGTTTTTCTGCTTTGATCTGACTCAATATACTCAATTATTTATAATACTCCAATTTGGGTTTCATGAAACTTATTTCTACTGTAAAAAAGATTATAAATTTTGTAAGTGATTCCTTGATTAATCAGTATTGACTTAATCCCAAAAGAGTAGTCATTTCTGTATTTTTAATATATAATAAACACTATTGTGGAGTCTTCTAAGTACTTTGGCAACATATCAGGTTGTTTTGTTTTGGTTTGTTTGTTTTGTTTTATTTTTACCCATTTCTTATCCTTTGCAGAAAGGAAGAAAACTAAAATAAGTTTTACAGACAATGCCAAAGGAACAGAATATTTTAGTGAAAACATAGTGAACAGTCAGGATATTTAAATTTATTTTCTCTTGTAGACTGAATTTATGATTCCTAAATTCTTCTACTTTTGTCTTTCAGTTGCTTCTTCCTATCATTTATAACATGTCAATTGTATCATAAACTTAATTTGAAATTCAATTTAAAAAGACTCAATAAAATGATAACAGTTAAAACTCAAAATATATGTCTTGGTGTATTTTCAAATAGATGTGGAACTATGTTCTACATATTGATAGGATTTTGATGTCTTGACCATAGTAGATAAAAATTTTAGAAATGAGATCATATAAGAAATGAAAACGGCTGAACAGAAAATGTATTTCCTTTCTACATATAAGGCATGCAGCCAGCTCGCCAGGAAAAGATTAGGTAGGAAGCGCTCAAGGAACGGGTTAGTTCTCTACTTCAGTTCCTTCCATGTCACAGAGCTGCTCAGGGATTTGTAGCACTGGTGTGTTGAGTTTTGTTTTATTTGAATAAGAACCCATAGAGCACACCCTACAGGGCATGAAGCAGAGACTGAGGGAATGGCCAATCTATAACTGGGCCCAACTTGAGAAGGATCCCATGGGCAAGCAGCAGACCCTAACACTATTAATGATACTCTGTTATGCTTGCAGACAGGAGCAAGCTGACCTCTGAGAGACTGCAAGCAGCAGCTGACTCAGACAGATACAGACACTCACAGCCAAACAATGGATGAAGTTTGGGGATTCTTATGGAAGAATAAAAGAAATGACTGTAGGCTGAGAAGGAGATAGGAACTCCACAGGAAGACCAACAGAGTCAACTAACCTGGATGCTTGTGACGATCAAAGTCTGAACAACCAACCAAAGAACATAGACGGGTTGTACCTAGGTCTCTCCACTCATATGTACAACTTGGTCTTCATGTGGGTCTGAACAACTGGAACTAGAATGGGGGCTATCTCAAAAGCTGCTGCCTGTCCGTAGGATATGTTCTTCTAACTGGCCTGCCTTGTCTGGCCTCAGTGGGAAAGAATGCACCTTGGTTAACTGAGACTTGATGTCTCAGGGTGGGAGAGGTACCACCTAGTCTCACATAGACTTGAAGTGCTAAGGTGTAGGAATACCCAGGGATGCCACAACTGCTCAGGGGGGAAGGGGAGCGGGAATGTTGGAAGGATTATGGGAGAGGGGTACTGGGATGGGGGCAGTGAGCAGAATGTAAAATGAATAAGAAAAACATTAAGAAAGCACTGTGCCTTAAAAAAGCACGATGTTGCAATTCCATGTAAATATATAGAAGAGAAAGGTCCATCTAATGAATTGTTTTAGATATCTAAATCCCAAGGACTAGTTCCCTCACTCTAAGGTGATAATTTGGTCCATCATGATCCTGTTGTTATTCCTGGAGTACATGGCCAAGCAATGGATTGGCTTCTTCAGGAGGAGGTTATCACAGTGAGAAAAAAACATTCTGTAATCTTCATGCCACCTTCTAATACAGGAAAATATAGCAAATCTTCCACAAAACCTTCCACAATGCAGCCCACTCTAAACAATTCCTAATGCTGAAATTCCTTTGCAGCATAGTGTTTGCTACCAGCTGAGTGGCTGATTTTTCTAGCTCTCTTACAAAATATTTCTTTTCCCCTTTTTCTGATTCTCTACCATGCCGGGCAGCCTCATGCCTGGCGGGATTCTTTAGTCCCACACTAATTGGCAAAAATCCTCCTGGGAAGATGGATTTCCAGCATTCTCACATCTTAGACTATGTCTGTGATCTTGTCTATAGAAAGGCTGTTGGACATAAGCAACTCTGGGCTCAGTTTGTCAAACGACATAATGAATGGGAAACTAGAATTTTATTGTTATATTTTTCCTAGAGCACCCCTGGTGTTTGCATATTAGCAACTGAGTGAATTTCATTATTTTTCTGAATTTATTATTATTATGTTCAGAGCACTTAATCTTTTTTATACATTCAGACTATAATACCATTCTTTTATTTTTCCAAATTATTCTCATAGAGATTATATACTCTTAAAGTCATATTAACTACTAGACCAAGGGATAAACTTTGTTTTTCCCAATTAATTCAATTTGCTTATGCATATTTGCTCTACCTAGATTTTTTTTCTTTCTGTAAGCTTGGTAATACCTCTGAAAAAAGAAACTAGACCTAAAAAAAGGAAAAAGAAAGCATGTAAATCCAAATAAGTGTGCTCTCATAGCTAAGAATGGGCAACTTCCCATTACCCCTTAATTTCATTGACTATTGCATAAAACTGCAGATGGTTCAGTTTGGTGATGTCAAGAGAGGCTCTTAGAAGTAAATCAGACAGGATTATGGAGTGTTAGTGGATTCCTGTCAAGGCATGTGTGGCTCTAAGAGCACCAGGACTGAATGGGAAAGGTGGGTATATCCTCAGTTCTCTTAGTTTGCATCTGTAGTCTACATATTTGATTTTCTACCACTTTTTAAAAACAAACTTTGGAAGAGAAGATTTGTTGGATAAATATGTTTTCAGCCACACCTCACAGTCTGAAGGATCCCCAGAACCTACATAGAAGTACAGAATCCAACTCTTCAGGTTGCTCTCTGATGTCCACATGTGTGTCCTGTCACATAAGCACAGACACAGACATGGACACACTCACACACACACACACACACACAAACACAGAGAGAGAGAGAGAGAGAAACACAAATGAGTACATGTATGAATGAGAAAAATAAACATTATGTTCTCAGAAAATATTCCTAAGAAAAATTCTAAGAAATTAAAAATGTGTCTGATGCAAATATGTTCTCAAGATAGTTATATCAAACATGCCATGTCAAGGTATTATATTTAGTATGGTGTCTAAGTAAGGGTTGCTCAGAATAAATAAATAAATAAATAAATAAATAAATAAATAAATAAATAAATAAATAAATATTTACTATACAAACTTCATCTAGAGATTACTAAACACCCAGAAAAGAAATATTTTGAGAAACAGTTGACATATTTTAAAATAAATAAACAGATAAACAGTAATATATTGAGAGTGTTTCCAAACCTTAATTTGTAAAGGAAATCACACGAACTCTATTCTCAGTTTAGATTACTCAAAGAATTCCTCTATAAGCAAAAAGATTCAGAATTAACTGAACACCAAAAGTATTGAAAAGTATGTAGCCATTAATTTGTATTAGCATAATACCTAGAACATATAATAGATTAATTATTTCTGAATGTCAGACTTCAAATAAGATATTGTGTTATTTTGACTTAATTCATGAATCTAATATATTTAAATATGAACCAAAACATAAAACCATAATTCTATAAAAAATGAGATTTCAAATTTAATTCAACAGCATATGATTTATGTAAAATAAACATAAATTCAGTGTTTATATTTGGCAAAGTTAAAATTGTATTCTTATTTCTATATCTAAGATCTATTTCATATATGCTTCTTTAAAAGACTGAGTTTAAGCAAAAATAATCCCTATAATTATTTGGAATCACTATTCTTAGAATAACCTATTCCTTGTCATCCAGTTAGGTTTAGGGGGAAGATAGTAATAAAATAATCTGCAGCCAGCCTACTGTTTGCTGTAACTTACATATATCTGGAAGAGGCTGGTAAATATTGGCTATTTCCTGAGCATGATTTTATTCAAAGTAATCCATCATAAAAAACAAAGAGAAAAAACAAAGAGATTATTTTACGATATGATTTTACTGCTGTGACAGTGAAACAAACATTATAAATCATTTACCCTGGGTGTAGGTCATTAAAAGAACAAAATCATTGAACTATTGTTGCTTGAGATAACACTACTTGAGATTAAAGGCTAGCTCATTCTTTCACTCTTGTCATTTTCAGAGAGCAATGCCATTTGAACAACAAAAACAAAACAACAACAAAAAAATCCCACACATATTCTGTAATGTTTTCCATGCAGGATAAAAAAAAAAACTAACATAACCTTTGAATTGCTGTTCACCATTCTTCTATGTACCAAAGTCCAATACCAAAGGCTGTCTCCCCGGGAAAGGTAAACCAGCCTTTTCTGCTGCAACATTGTAGCTGATTTATTTCCTCATGAGTTTTAATCAAAGTTTCTCCCTAGTAGCTTCATTTTTAAAACCAAATTGCTTCTCAGTAATGGTTTGTTCTATAACACAAGCAATCCGTTAGTGTAACATCCATTCCTTGATGAAGAAAGGGATGCTAGTTAGAAAGTAAGGTCCTTTGCTATAGCTATTTGGCAGATAGAGCTGGCCAAAACCACCCCCTCCTGAAGCTGCTTTTCCTTATTTACCAGTCAGCTAGGTGTGCAACACAAAGGTGGATTAAGAGAACAATATGACATCGGTACAGGGAGAAAGTTTCTGAACAGAACACCAATAGCGTATGCTCTAAGAGCAAGAATTGACAAATGGGACCTCATAAGGTTACAGAGTTTCTGTAAGGCAAAGGACACTATCAAGAGGACAGATCGGCAACCAACAAATTGGGAAAAGATCTTCACCAACCCTACATCAGATAGAGGGCTAATATCCAATATATATAAAGAACTCAAGAAGTTAGACTCCAGAAAACCGAACAACCCTATTAAAAAATGGGGTACAGAGTTAAACAAAGAATTCTCACCTGAAGAACTTCGGATGGCAGAGAAGCATCTTAAAAAATGCTCAACTTCATTAGTCATTAGGGAAATGCAAATCAAAACAACCCTAAGATTTCATCTTACACCAGTCAGAATGGCTAAGATTAAAAATTCAGGAGACAGCAGGTGTTGGAGAGGGTGTGGAGAAAGAGGAACACTCCTCCACTGCTGGTGGGGTTGCAAATTGGTACAACCACTCTGGAAATCAGTCTGGCGGTTCCTCCGAAAACTGGGCACCTCACTTCCAGAAGATCCTGCTATACCACTCCTGGGCATATACCCAGAAGACTCCCCACCATGTAATAAGGATACATGTTCTACTATGTTCATAGCAGCCCTATTTATAATTGCCAGATGCTGGAAATAACCCAGGTATCCCTCAACAGAAGAGTGGATGCAAAAAATGTGGTATATCTACACAATGGAGTACTATTCAGCCATTAGAAACAATGAATTCATGAAATTCTTAGGCAAATGGATGGAGCTAGAGAAAATCATACTAAGTGAGGTAACCCAGACTCAAAAGGTGAATCATGGTATGTACTCACTAATAAGTGGTTATTAACCTAGAAAACTGGAATACCCAAAACATAATCCACACATCAAATGAGATACAAGAAGAAAGGAGGAGTGGCCCCTGGTTCTGGAAAGACTCAGTGAAGCAGTATTCGGCAAAACCAGAACGGGGAAGTGGGAAGGGGTGGGAGGGAGGACAGGGGAAGAGAAGGGGGCTTACGGGACTATCGGGGAGTGGGGGGGGGGGCTAGAAAAGGGGAAATCATTTGAAATGTAAATAAATTATATCGAATAAAAAAAATCATACACCTAAAAAAAAATAAAATAAAATAAAATACAAAAAAAAAGAGAACAATATGTATTTGTGCTGGAGGAGTCTGTTCGAAGAGTTGCTTGTTTCCTATGTTCTCTCTTGGAGAGCTGTACAGAGAAAAGTAGGAGAAGTGGGACCAAGCTCTTGGCTAAGAATCTTCCTGTTATCTGAAATTAGATATGTTGTTACAACATAAACAAGATTATACTGATGATAAACATTCAGTGATCTAAACTAAAATTCAGCCGCAGTCGCGAGGTTGAAAAAAATATGAGATCAAAATGGAGAAATACAAAACCAATTGTTTCCTAAAGATTTAAATCTCTAATTCTAGAAACTCACTTTAACACTTAATTTGGTCAAGTCCTTGGTGATTTAACTTTATAATTCCTAACCACATAGCCTATTAAATTCCATTCCTGAAAGATGACCTAGATGTAGTCATGAAAGTTAAAAATTATTGAATGATACTTAGCTGGGATTCCCCAGAACAACACAGTCCTCAATGAGATAAGCCTGAATCTTTAGCAAGGCTGTCCATCTTCCGCATTTTTATTGCATACATATATGACAAGGTGAGTGTGTGTGTGTGTGTGTGTGTGTGTGTGTGTGTGTGTGTGTGAATTTAGGTTATTCCCAATGTTTCTGATGAAGTGTGTATACTTTAGCTGATTCATGAACTTGAAACGTAACATCTTCCTAAGATCAACAGCAATACTCTCTGACCCCAAGAAGCTGTGAGTAGGTTTTAGAGTCTCCTGATGATGAAGATAGACACATCTTGAGCCTGCCTCTCTTTTCATTTGCCTGCTATCCCTTCACTGGGTCCATAGTTTTAAGTCGACAGTATCAAGGATTCTCAATATTTGCTAGTTGATCCTCTTCACAGACATCCAGAGGAACAAAGTCGTTCTTAGCTACCCAAAACAGAAAAGGAATTACCACTGCCATCAACACAAAAGCTGGTGATCGTAACATAAGGAACATTGTAAAGCACAGCTCTTTAATAGAAACATGAAGAGTTAGGCAATCACCACCAGTATAAAATGAAGCAGTTGCTAAGACAGGTGTGCAGGATGTGAGATCTGTCATGAAGGTAAAAATGGTATTTTAGACAACTTTATGGTGTTAGGAACACATATATTAGGTTTTCCTTCTCAGAATTATATATGTTATTGTCATGGATAATTTTATATGTCAACTGAACTAAGCCACAGACACCCTGCCTTCAGATCAAATAATATCCCTGAGCATGACTGTGAGAGTACTTCCAGGAGAGATTAGCATTTAAATGGATGGCAATGAAGCAGATGGCCTTCACTAGTGTGGGTGAGTATCTTGCATCTCTCTAAGGACCTGAAGGAAACAGATAGCAGGAGACTGGACTGGCTTTTCCCCACCTGGCTGTGTTGGATAACACTCCCTCTCTCCCTGCGTTTGGTATCCTGTAAACGGACTTTGAAACAGTGGAATCAATACCATACGCTCCCCACCTCTCTGTTTGAACTACACTCTTGCACTACGGTAGTTTTTGAGTCCCTAGCTTTCTTGTTAATTTGATGTTGTTGTTTGTTTTTTATTTTCCTCTATAATCATGGAGAGCAATATCTGGTGTGGTTTGTGGTGGGCAGAGTTTATTTAATACAACTTCTTAAAAGATTTTCAACTAGAACCTAGATTCTAAGGCAAAATGGCAACTTCTATTCCGCCTATGTCAGGAAGCTCATTGTCGCACCACCACACTCAGCCTTTCAATGAATACAAAATGGACTCAATGCAGAGGAGAAAACACCCAATGTGGTTATTTGCTATCGTATTTCTTCCTTTCAATTCTATTGGAATTTCAAAAATCTGGACTATTTTTAAATTATCTCTTAGGAAACTATTTCTTTTAACCTTTCACCTGCTACTAAGTGTTAGCACATCTGAATGCACAGGTTCATAAATAATTGTCAATCCCTAAAACATGCAGAACAACACCTAAAGAGCCAAAGTAAGCATACACAGAGAACATGTGTGCAGTGAAATTTACAAAGTGTGCATTGGCATTTTAGGAAAAGAAGAAATTACACTTTTTAAAAAGTACAATAATGCAAAGTATTAAATAATAAGAATGTACCTCTGCCTCCTCACACTCAAACTGTCTTCCCTCTTATTTTAAGTGAATTTTTTTGTTATATTTGCCAAGCTTACTGCAGTTGGGCTAATGCTGTACTGCTATTTCAATTCAGCATAGCAGGTATTCGATCTCTTTTCACATGTGCAAACATCTTCTTGAGCCAAGTGGGATTTGTTTCTGCTTCCTCCACAAAGTGGTTCTGAATTTAGACAACAAGGAGCATATAATAGATCATGCTTGGTCATCTTATTAATAGAGGAAAGAAAGGATACCCATAAATTATTTAAATTATGACATAGCTTTGGTTAATATCAATGCTATGTAGGTTTAAGTTATGAAGTCCTTTAATGATTACAGTCAAATTAAAAAAAAAAAAAAAAAGAACAGTGTGTGGTTTATGCATTTCCTTTTGTACTGAGTTCTGAATAATCCTGTTCTGCAGGGCACACTCCTAATCACTCTTTGTACTTGTTCTTTGAAAACTTAGCATCTTCCCGACTGAGGGTCTGGGGGCATGTTTTCCCAGTTATTTTTATTTCCTCAAGTTTTATCTATCAATTCCCTCTCCACTTTCAAAGATCAAACTAAACAGCACTTCTTCCACATTCTTTGTAGAGCTGTGTTAGTATTCTCCTGAGAAACAGGCAAAGCATATGTCATCATAGAAAGAAAGTGCTTATTTAAAGAACTGGATCATAAGATTATGTAAGCCATGAAGCCTGAAAGTTGCAAGGCAAGTTTTCAGTATAAAGAACCAGAAAAGAATTAATATTGTGGCTTTGAGTCCAAGGAAAATTTGGACATAGGGAGTGTCCTTACTCACTAAGGAGTTTAGTTTTGGTTGTTGTTTGCTGTCTTGTCTATTGGGACATTTAACTGGGACCACCTACACAAGGTAAACAATCTACTAATTGCCTGTTTATTTAAATGAAAACCACATAGAATAAATACCTTTACTGTAACATATAGACTATAATTTGGACATAGTGAGATTCTAAAATATAGACATGATTTACTACGTATGACTAAGTATCACTGATTGACACTTTTTCTCTTTTATTGAATATATTCTTCATTTACATTTCAAATGCTATACCCCTTCCCAGTTTTGCCCCTCCCCCAAACCCCCAACCTATCCCCCCCTGCCTCCAAGAATATGTTCCTGAACCCATCCTACTCCCATGACACCCCCTCCCTGGATTTCCCCACAATGGGGCATCTATTGAGCCTTCACAGGACCAAGGATCTCTCCTCCCACTGATTGGGAAGGCCTCCCACAAGTCATTCCTCTGCCACTCTTTTGGCTGGCACAATGTGTACCCCTTGGTTGATGACTTAGTCACTGGGAGACCTAGGGCATCTGATTGGCTGACATCATCATTCCTCCCACGTGACCGCAAACCCTTCAAGATCCTCCAGTCTGCCCTCCCTCTCCTCCATTGGGGACCCTGTGCTCAGTCCAATGTTTGGCTGCTAATATTTGCCTCTGTATCTGTAAAGCTCTGGCAGGGTCCCTCCAAAAGACAACCATAACAGTCTCCTTTCAGTATGCACTTCTTGTTATCCATAGTAGTTTTGGGGTTTGGTGACTGTTTATAGGATGAATCCCCAGGTAGGGCAGTCTCTGAGTGGCCTTTCCTTCAGTCTCTGCTCCATACTTTGTCTCCATAGTTGTTCCTGTAAGTGTTTTGTTCCTCTCTCAGAGGAACCAAAGCACCCCCGTTTTGGTCTTCCTTCTTCTTGAGCTTCTGTGGTCTCTGAATTGTAACTTGTTTATTTTGAGCTTTTGGGCTAATATCCACTTATCAGTGAATGCATACCATGTGTGTTCTTTTGTGATTGAGTTATCACACTCAGGATGATATTTTCTAGTTCCATCTATTTGTCTAAAAATTTTATGAGTTCATTGTTTTTAATAACTGAATAGTACTCCATTGGGTATATATACCACAATTTCTGTATCCATTCCTCTGTTGAAGGTCATCTGTGTTCTTTCCAGCTTCTAGTTATTCTAAAAAAGACTGCTATGAACATAGTAGAGCATGTGTGTTATTACATGTTGGAGTATCTTCTGGGTATATGCCCAGGAGTGGTATAGCTGCGTCCTCAGGTAGTACCATTTCCAGTTTTCTGAGGAACCACCAAATTGTTTTCCAGAGTAGTTTTACCAGCTTGCAATTCCACCAACAATGGAGAAGTGTTCCTCTTTCTCCACATCCTTACCCACCAGCATCTGCTGTCCCCTGAGTTTTTCATCTTAGCCATTCTGACCAGTTTGAGGTGACCAGGGTTGTTTTGCTTTGCATTTCCCTGAGAACTAAGGATGCTGAACATTTCTTTAGATGCTTCAGAGCCATTCGAGTTTCCTCAGTTGAAAATTCCCTGCTTAGCTCAGTACCCCACCTTTAGAAGGGTTATTTGACACTCTGGGGTCTAACTTCTTGAGTTCTTTGTATATATTGGGTATTAGCTCTCTATCAGTTGTAGGATTGATAAAGATCTTTTCCCAATCTGTTGGTTGCCATTTTGTCCTACTGACAGTGTCCTTTGCCTTACAGAAACTTCGCAGTGTTATGAGTCCCATTTGTCAACTCTTGTTCTTAGAGCATAAGCCATTGGTGTTCTATTCAGAAAGTTTTCCACTGTGCTTATGTGTTCAAGGTTCTTCCCCAATTTCTCCTCTATAAGCTTCAGTGTATCTGGTTTTATGTGGAGGTCCTTAATCCACTTGTACTTGAGCTTTGTACAAGGAGATAAGAATGCATCGATTTGCATTTTTCTACATGCTGACCTCCCAGTTGATCCAGCACCATTTGTTAAAAATGCTATCTTTTTTTCCACTGGATGGTTTTAGCTCCTTTGTCAAATGCCAAGTGACCATACATGTGTGGGTTCATATCTGGGTCTTCAGTTCTATTCCATTGATTATCCTGCCTCTCTCCATACTAATACCATACAGTTTTTATCACTATTTCTCTGTAGTAGAGCTTGAGGTCAGGGATGGTGAGTCCACCAGGAGATCTTCTGTTTTGGAGAATAGTTTTAACTATCCTGGATTTTTGTTATTCCAAATAAATTTGCAAATTACTCTTTCTAGCTCTCTGATTTAGAATTTTGATGGGGATTACATTGAATCTATAGATTGCTTTCACCAAGATGGCCATTTTTACTATATTAATCCTTCCAATCCATGAGCATTGGAGATCTTTCCATCTTCTAGGATCTTCTATGATTTCTTTCTTCAGAGGCTTTAAGTTCTTGTTATAAAGATCTTTCACTTGCTTGGTTAGAGTCACACCAAAGTATGTCTCTACCAAAGGACACCCTGTATGGTGTCATTTCCTTAATTTCTTTCTCAGCTTGTTTATCCTTTGAGTAGAGAAAGGCTACTGATCAGTTTGAGTTAATTTTATATCCAGCCACTTTGCTGAAGTTGTTTATCAGCTTTAGGAGTTTTCTGGTGGAATTTTTGGGGTCACTTAAGTATGCAATCATATCATCTGCAAACAGTGAAACTTTGACTTCTTCCTTTCCAATTTGTATCCCTTTGACCTCCTTTTATTGTCTAATTGCTCTGGCTAGGACTTTGAGTACTATATTTAGTAGATAAGGAGAGAGTGGGAAGCTTTGGTCCCTGATTTTAGTGGAATTGCTTCAAATTTCTTTCCATTTAGCTTGATGTTGGCTACCTGTTTACAGAATATTGCTTTCACTATGATTATGTATGTGTCTTGAATTCCTGATATCTCTAAGACTTTTATCATGAATGGATGCTGAATTTTGTCAAACGACTTTTCAGTAGCTAATGAAATGACCATGTGGTTTTTTTCTTTGAGTTTGCTTATGTGGTTGATTACATTGATGGATTTCCGTATATTGAACCATCCTTGCATCCCTGGGATGAAGGCTATTTGATCGTAGTGAACTATTGTTTTGATTCATTCTTGGAATCGGTTGGCCAGAATTTTGTTGAGTATTTTTGCATCGATGTTCATAAGGAAAATTGGTCTGAAGTTCTCTTTCCTTGTTTGGTCTTTGTTTTGTTTAGGTATAAGAGTTATTGTAGCTTCATGGAATGGTTTAGGTACCGTTCCTTGAGTTTCTGTTTTGTGGAATAGTTTGAAGAAACAGTATTAGATCTTCTTTGAAGATCTGATAGGATTCCTCACTAAACCCATCTGATACTGGGCTGTTTGTTGTTGTTGTTGTTGTTGTTGTTGTTGTGAGACTATTAACAACTGCTTCTATTTGTTAGGACTTTTGGGACTATTTAGATGGTTTATCTGATCCTGTTTTAACACTGGCACCCTATATATTTCTAGAAAATTGTCCATTTCATCCAGGTTTTCCAGTTTTGTTGAGTATAAGTTCTTGTAGGAGGATCTCATGATTTTTTGAATTTTCATAGTTTCTGTTGTTATGTCTCCCTTTTCATTTCTGATTTTATTAATTTGGGTAGTGCCTCTGAGTTCTCTGGTTAGTCTGGCTAAGAGTTTATCTATCTTGTTGATTTTCTCAAAGAACCAGCTCCTGGTTTTGTTGATTATTTGTATAGTTCTTTTTGTTTCTATTTTGTTGATTTCAACACTGAGTTTGATTATTTCCTGCCATCTACTCCTCTTGGGTGTATTTGCTTCTTTTTCTTCTAGAGCTTTCAGGTATGTTATCAAGCTGTTAGTGTAAGCTCTCTCCATTTTCTTTTTGGAGGCACGTAAAGCTATGAATTTTCCTCTTAGCACTGCTTTCATTGAGTCCCATAAGTTTTGGTATGTCATGTCCTCATTTTCACTAAATTCTAAAAAGTCTTTAATTTCTTTCATTATTTTTTCCTTGACCAAGCTATCATTAAGTAGAGCATTGTTAAACATCCATGTGTATGTGTGTTTTCTGTTATTTTTGTTTGAACTTAAGACCAGTCGATAGGGTGCATGTAATTATTTCAATATACCTATATCTGTTGAAGCCTGTTTGTGACCAATTATATGCATAATTTTGGATAAGGTACCATGAGGTGACAAGAAGAAAGTATATTCTTCTGCTTGAGTATGGAATGTTCTATAAATATCTGTTAGATACATTTGGTCTATAACTTTAGTTAGTTTCACTGTGTCTCTGCTTAGTTTCTGTTTCCATGAATTTATCCATTGTTGAGAGTATGGTGTTGAAGTCTCCCACTATAATTGTGTGGGATGCAATGTGGGCTTTGAGCTTCACTAAAGTTTCTTTTATGAATGTGGGTGCCCTTGCATTTGGAGCATAGATGTTCAAAATTGAGAGTTCATCTTGGTAGATTTTTTTCCTTTGACAAGTAGGAAGTGTCCCTCCTTAGCTTTTTTGATAACTTTTGGTTGAAAGTCGATTTTATCCATTATAAGTATGGCCATTCCAGCTTGTTTCTTGGGACCATATGCTTGGAAAATTGTTTTCCAACCTTTGACTCTGAGGTAGTGTGTTTGAAACTGAGGTGGGTTTCTTGTATGCAGCAAAGTATTGGGCCTGTTTATGCATCCAGTCTGTTAATCTATGTCATTTTATTGGTGAATTGAGACCATTGATGTTAAAAGATACTAAGGAAGAGTGATTGTTGCTTCCTGTTATTTTCATTGTTAAAGGTGGAATTCTGTTTGTGTGGCTATCTTCTTTTGGGTTTGTTGAAAGAAGGTTACTTTGTTGCTTTTCCTAGTGTGTAGTTTACTGCCATGTGTTGGTATTTTCCGCCCATTATCCTTTGAAGCACTAGGTTTGTGGAAAGATATTGTGTAAATTTGGTTTTGTCATGGAATGTCTTGTTTTCTCCGTCTATGGTAATTGAGAGTTTTCCTGAGTATAGCAGCCTGGGCTGACATTTATGTTCTCTTAGGGTCTGTATGACATCTTCCCAGGACCTTCTAGCCTTCATAGTTTCTGGTGAGAAGTCTGGTGTAATTATGATAGGTCTGCCTTTATATGTTACTTGATCTCTTCCCCTTACTGCTTTTAATATTCTTTCTTTGTTTAGTGCATTTGGTGTTTTGATTTTTATCTGTTGGGAGGAGTTTCTGTTCTGGTTCAATCTGTTTGGAGTTCTGTAGGCTTCTTGTATGTTCCTGCGCATCTCTTTCTTTACGTTAGGGAAGTTTTCTTCTATAATTTTGTTGATTGTAACCCATCCGGCGGGTCAGTTATTCCAGGGTCCCGAAGAGGTGCTACTGGAGGGTCAGAGGGGGGAGAGAAAGAACGAGGCCAGGCAGAGAGTGGTTCAATTGTTGAGGCCTTGTTTAATGTTCTGGGGTACACAGGTTTTAAGGCTTTCAGGAGGGACGTGCCCCAAGGCAAGGACAAAGGAAGGAAAGGCAATCTTAGCAGTTTCAGCAGGAAGAGATAAGGTTCCTCCGGTGGAGACAGCAGGTGTTTGCACAGGCTGGAGCCTGCCGCAGTTATCTCAGAACTTCCTTCCACCACAATTACTGGAGAGGCTCTCCTTTGTTTTACTCAGGACCTTTGCCCTGTCAGCCGAAGTGAGGGTCTCTAATGGCTTCCCACAGTTGATGATATTTGCTGACCCTTTAAGTTGTAAATCTTCGCTCTCTTTTATACTTATAATTCTTAGTTGTGTATTCTCATTGTGTCCTTTATTTCCTAGATGTTTTGGGTTAGAAGCTGTTTGCATTTTGCATTTTCTTTGACTGTTAGGTCAATGTTTTCTATGGTATCTTCAGCTCCTGAGATTGTTTCTTCTATCTCTTATATGCTGTTGTTAATGTTTGCATCTATGTGCCCCATTTTTAATAGGGTTAATTGGCTATCTGGAGCCTAACTTCTTGAGTTCTTTGTATATCTTGGATATTAGCCCTCGGTAGGATGTAGGGTTAGAAAAGATCTTTTCCGGATTTGTTGGTTGCTGTTTTATCCTATTGACAGTGTCCTTTGCCTTACAGAAACTTTGTAATTTTATGAGGTCCCATTTGTTATTTCTTGATCTTAGAGCATAAGCTATTGGTGTTCTGTTCAGGAAATTTTCCCCTGTGCCCATGTGCTCAAGGGTCGTCCCCAGTTTCTTTTTTATTAGTTTCAGTGTGTCTGGTTTTATGTGGAGGTCCTTGATCCACTTGGAGTTGAACTTAGTACAAGCAGATAAGAATGGATTGATTTCATTCTTTTTTTTCTTTTTTTTATTGAACATCATCTTCATTTACATTGCCAATGGTATAACTTTTCCCAATATCCCCTCTCCCCTAAGAACCCCAGCCCCTTCCATTCCCCCTTCCCCCTTACTCCATATATATGTCCCTCCATCCAACACACTCCCAGCTCCCCCCCCCCTTCAGTTTCCCTTTCTTGGGACCTCTGTTGAGCCTTTACCTGAACAAGGACCATTCCTTCCACTGATTCCCAACAAGGCCTTCCTCTGCCACATTTTTGGCTGGAACCCTGTGTGCCCCTTAGTTGATGGTTCAGTCCCTGGGAGTCTTGGGTACCTGGGTGGCCTAAATCACTGTTCTTCCCATGGGGCTGTAACCCTTTCAGCTCCTCTGGACCATCCTCGAGCTTCTCCATTAGGGACCCCATGCCCAGTCCTGTGGGAAGCCGTCCTGAGCTATTCAGATTTAATGCTTACTCATGGCCCTAAGGTAGTGGCTGCTAAAATATGAGAACAATTAACTAGAGACTTCCCCATGAACTGTAGGTGCGAGAAGATTCCACAAGATGTTCTTGCCCTAACCGCAGAATGTTCCTGCCGGCGTTAACTCCAGGTGTCCCCACCTGGATGACCTCTTCGCTTCCTGCTTCCATCGCTAGGGGTGTCTCTGCCCTTCCCTCCTTTGTCTGGTGTGAAGGTTAATTCCTTCTCTGTAAGCCTTAAAACCCATTTACCTCCCCAACATTAAATGAAGCCATGACACAACCCAGACTGACTCTGACTTTGTTAGTGTGCTTGGCTTCCCTTTTCTCTTCCCCCCATTTTTGACCCTCAGGTAGTGCCCCTTCGGGACCCGGGAATAACTGGACCTACTGGACAGGTCACAGTCCAATAGTTGGTTGTCACCATCTGCTTCTGTATATGTAAGACTCTGGCAGGGCCCTTCCAGAGACAGCCATGGCATGCTCCTTTTGGTATGCACTTCTTGTCATCCATAAAAGTGTTGAGGTTTGGTGACTATTTATAGGCTGAATCCCTAGGTAAGACAGTCTCTGGGTGACCTTTACTTCTGTCTCTGCTCTACACATTGTCTCCCTTATTGTTTCTGTGAGTATTTTGTTCCCTTTCTTAAAGGAACCAAAGCACCCTCATTTAAGTCCTCCTTTTTCTTCAGCTTCCTGTGTTGGGTGAATTGTAACTTGTTTATTTTGAGCATTTTGGGCAAACATATGCTTATTAATAAGTGCATACCATATGTGTTCATTCTTCTGCATGCTGACCTCCAGTTAATCCAGCACCATTTGTTGAAAAAGCTATCTTTTTTCCACTGGATGATTGTAGCTCAAAGATCAAGTGACCATAGGTGTGTGGGTTAATTTCTGGGTCTTCAGTTCTATTCCACTGATCTACCTGCCTGTCACTGTACCAATACCATGCAGTTTTTAAAACTATTGTTCTGTAGTACTGCTTGAGGTTACGGATACTGATTCCCCCAGAAGTTCTTTTCCTGTTGAGAATAGTCAAAGAATTTTCACCTGGGGAATATTAAATGGCTGAGAAGCACCTAAAGAAATGTTCAACATCATTAGTCATCAGGGAAATGCAAATCAAAACCCTGAGAATTCACCTCACACCAGCCAGAATGGCTACAGTCAAAAACTCAGGAGACAACAGGTGCTGGCAAACATGTGGAGAAAGAGGAAGGAATACTGTTACAGACTGTGTGAGGGTCTGCCACGGGGGTAACCAGGGTTTCTTGGTCCAGGAAGACATAGGTCCGGCGGAAGCATGACAAACTGACATGACCACAGAGATGGTTTAAAATCTGAGTGTATTTCTCGGGTATCTCTCAAAGTCTAGTCCAGTCAACATCTCAAATTAAGCATCATATACATTTGTAAAAGGCTAGCTAGGCTTTCTCGGGCAATACAAGGTGTTTACGCCAAGTCCAGGGCCTATGTGGCTAAACTGCTTCTTCATCTTGGTCTCGATGTCCCGCTGGCTCAGGAGCTGAAAAAAGATGCTTTCTAGCCTCCTGGTGATCTTGTGCCTAGCTTCCAGGCGAAAATGGTTACATTGTAGAGCTTGCAAAGCTGTCTGGCTCGCATTGTCTTTTAAGAGTCCTTTTGCCTAGTCTGCCAGTTGCATTCTTCTCTGTGCCATGCTTGAGGCCATCGTAGGCCCCCGAGCCCAGGGCCATCATAGGCCCTGGGCGATCAGCTAGCAGTCTCTAGCCTCCAGCCTGGTAAAGCTAACTGGCTGTAGCTTGATGAATTAACTAACTCATTCCTCCTCCGAGTGACTCTCTCTCAGGTAGAGAGAATCTGTTGTCTCTCTCTGTAAATCAAAAGTGTCTACTGTCTCTCTGTCTGCCTCTTTGACATTCTCATTCTCATTCTCATTCTCTCTCTCTCTCTCTCTCTCTCTCTCTCTCTCTCTCTCTCTCTCTCTCTGTGTGTGTGTGTGTGTGTGTGTGTGTGTGACTCAATTTAGTCTCTCTGAGTTAGTAAGTACAAAGTGTATCTTGAATCCCTGAATCACACCTGGTTAAGCTAAGAAAAGTTGTTTTCCTTAAGGGCTCCCTGCATGAGGTCTGTAACACAAAAGGCCAATTCCTCATAAAGCTTCCCTTGCTATTCAGGTGGGCCTGAGATAGACTGTCTGCAAGCAAAATCAAGAGTCAACAGGAGGAACTAGATTAACTTGTGGGGGAAGGTACCTAGGGAACCAATTCAAATGTAAATTCTTCCTACCTAGCCCAAATACTCATCTGTAAGCAGAGACCTCATAAGATTTTTCAGATGTAAATATTCTTAGTCTGGGTTATTATTTGGAAAACCATCTGCCCTGAAAGGTAGTAGACTAGAACCTGGGACTGGAATTTTTGGAATGCAAGGTTACTATCTTGCTTTTTCCAGTGTGAGGCTTCCCTCCTTGTATTGGTGTTTTCCTCCTATTATCCTTGGCAGGGCTGGGTTTGTGGAAAGATATTGAGTAAACTTGGTTTTGTCATGGAATATCTAAGTTTCTCCATCAATGGTGATTGAGAGTTTTGCTGGGTATAGTAGTTTTGGCTGGCATTTGTGTTCTCTTAGAGTCTGCATGAGATCTGCCCAGGATCTTCTAGCCTTCATAGTCTCTGGTGAGAAGTCTGGTGTGATTCTGATAGGTCTTCTTTTATATGTTACTTGGCCTTTTTGTCTTACTGCCTTTAATATTTTTTCTTTGTTTAGTGCACTTGGGGTTTTGATTATTATGTGACAGGAGGTATTTCTGTTCTGGTCCAGTCTGTTTGGAGTTCTGTAGGCTTCTTGTATATTCATGGGCATCTCTCTCTTTAGGTGAGGGAAGTTTTCTTCCATAATTTTATTGAAGATATTTCCTGGCCCCTTAAGTTGTAAATCTTCACTCTCATCTATGCCTATAATCCTTAGGTTTGGTCTTCTCATTGTGTCCTGGATTTCCTGGATGTTTTGGATTACAAGCTTTTTGCATTTTGTATTTTCTTTGACTGTTGAGTCCATGGTTTCTATGGTATCTTCAGCATCTGAGATTCTTTCTTCTATCACTTGTATTCTGTTGTTGATATTTACATCTATGTCCCCTGATTTCTTCCCAAGGTTTTCTATCTCCAAAGTTGTCTCCCATTGAGATTTCTTAGTTGTTTCTACTTCTGATTTTAGATCCTGGATGGTTTTGCTTAGCTCCTTCACTTGATTGTTTGTGCTTTCCTGTAATTCTTTAAGAGATTTTTGTGTTTCCTTTTTCATGACCTCAGCCTGTTGACCAAAGTTCTCCTGTATTTCTTTAAGTGATTTTTGTGTTTCCACCTTATTGGCTTCTGTATTCTCCTGAATTTCTTTCCATGATTTTTGTGTTATCCTTGTAAGGGCTTTTAACTTTTGATCCATTTTTTCCTGAATTTAAGAGATTTATTTATGTCCTTCATGAGATCGTGTACCAGCATCATGACCAGTGATTTTAAATCCAAATCTTGTTTTTCTGGTGTGTTAGTGTATCCAGGACATGCTGTTAATGAAGAATTGGGTTCAGATGCTACCATATTGCCTTGATTTCTGTTAGTAACATTCCTACATTTGCCTTTTGCCATCTAGTTCTCACTGGTGTTAGTTGGTCTTGTTGTCAATGCTGGACTCACCAGTGCAAGCTGCCTCTTCCCAGCTGGCCTCCAGGTGCACGGCTGGCCGCCTGCACTGCCTGGAGACAGGGTACTGTGGCCCAGGCTGTTCCTGATCCCGAAGCAGAGACCTGAAGGCTCCCGCCTTAGGCCTCAGTACTGGATCCTCAGCTCTTCAGGGCCGGACTCACCAGAGCATGCTGCTTCTTCCCAGCAGGCCTCTGGGTGCACAGCTGGCCTCTTGAACTTCCTGGAGATGAGGTGGTGAGGACCAGGCTGTTCCTGATCCCGAAGCAGAGAGTGGAAGGCTTCCACCAGAGGCCTCAGGACTGGATCCTGTGGCCCAAGCTGTTCCTGGTCCCAAAGCAGAGACTGGAAGGTCCCTGCCAGGGGCCTCAGGACTGGATCCTTAGCTCTGCAGGACCAGACTCACCAGAGCACGCTACTTCTTCTGCTTCTTCCCAGCCGGCCTCCGGGTGCACAGCTGGCCTCTTGCTCTTCCTGGAGATGGGGTGCTGTGGCCCAGGCTGTTCCTAATCCCTAAGCTAAAACGGGAAGGCTCCCGGCAGAGGCCTCAGGACTGGATCCTCTGCTCTGCATGGCCAGACTCACCAGAGCATGCTGCTTCTTCCCAGCCAGCCTCCGGGTGCACTGAGGGTGGTTCCTACCAACTGCCCAGAGTGGCTGGTTCTCTAGGAAGTATCAGGAGATGGAGTCTTCACTATGGCAGACCTGGCAAGGTTCTTCCACAGCAAAAGGGCTGGCAGCGGCAGAAGGGGAAGAAGGATCAGAAAACAATTGACACTTTTTCAGTCATAAGGATGTCCAAGACTACATGCTGAATGTTTTTATTCCTTGTATCACCTTTTCTTTATAGTACCTCTAATAAAAGTCAATGATGTATTTCATAACTTCTTATATAAGGTCTTCTATCATTTCCTGATAATTAAATTAAAAATAGTTTTTTAATTATACTTGAATCCTCAGAAACACTTTTTCATTTGCTAAATGATTTTTTCTATCATCCCTGTATAGTAAGACTTCAGAGATTTTCATAAAAAAAAAAAGATACAGTGACTCCATTCTAATACTTTTTAACAAAGACAAATAGGTAAATAAGCAGTTTTAATAAGTCTGACAAATGACTTGTGGTTCTATGACAGCAAGCAGAGAAGAGAAATGTAATCTCATCTGCAAGTTTTAGGAGACATTCTTGGAAAACTGGTAGCTGTTTGAGACACCAAAGGAGAGTAGAAGTTAACAAGCAGAGTTGTATGCCAAGGGAATAAAATCTAGTTTACAAGTGAAAAAATACCTGTCATGTTCATGAAATTTTCCTGACAATATAGATGAGCATATTAGGAGTAAACAGAATGGCTACAGAGAAACCTAAAAAGAATACAAAACAAACAACAGATTAAATTACATTACTAAATTCTATTAAATATCCACTAAGTGCTAAGTTTATTTTGTGAACATTACTACTTATTCTTAAGTGGATATTACCAATCTGTCTCAATGCTAAAACAAAAATGGTTGCAGTTTCACAAATCATTGCATGTTTGAGACCAAATCAAATATATCAGGGATCATATCTTCTCTCTGAAAACACTACCTTGTCATTGACCAGCTTTTTATCTAGTGTCTTCATACTAATACTTTGTCACAACCCCATCTATTATTTTACCAGGCCAGACCTTGTTTAAGATTACAAATGAAATGTTGTGCAGTGGTGGCACATGCCTTTAATCCCAGCATTTGGGAGGCAGAGACAAGCAGATTTCTGTGTTCGAGGCCAGCCTGGTCTACAGAGTGAGTTTCAGGACAGCCAGGGCTACACAGAGAAACCCTGTCTCAAAAAAAAAAAAATTGAAAATGAGACAGAAGTATCTCTATTTTAATAATAATGACATTTTTAAGATGCTAAAAATCATAATGGCATTAACCAGCATTACTAAACATATGCTAGATAACTCAATGCACAGTTCCCAAACAGATTTGAATAAACAAATCTGTGTGGCTTTATTTCTAGGAATGAGGACCAAAGTTAGGGACCCAAACATGTTAGGAAAGCTTTCTACTCAGCTACTAATCATGCTTAATCCTAGAGACACATTTATATACTCTCAACAATATTGTCCAAATGCAGCTCCCTCATGATTTAGGGGCTGTTCTCGTGGAAGGTTGGTAAAGTGCCCTTTTGGTTCATTAAAACTCCTGCTGAAAAATTGTTTAAAGTAATATTTTTGCAATTTGAGTATATTTGCTTTTCATAGTCTAGAAATTTCTAGACTATGGCATTCTCAATAATCATAGTGGTAAATAGTCATATAGTCAGTGAAACATAAGTTTATTCTTCCCCCAAATCAATCTTAATGTACTCATTGTATAAGATGACATAAATAAAATGCTTATATAAATACATAATTTTAGTTCTTAACAATATTCCTATTATAAAAATTAAACATATTTTCATATTTCATTTAAAAATCTTTCTAGTTCTCCAAGGAAATGTTTAATTGACAAAGTAATTCATTTAAAAGTCTATATCAGACCTAGGGCTAGGTAATTAAGATACAAAGACTAAAGAAACATAATTGAATTCAAGGAAATCTGGTACACTAAACACATTAATTTATTTCTATCTATTTGTATTGCATAGCCCCTAGTAAAATCAGTTAATTTATGTTAGAAACACTAAGGCCTAATGTAATGACAAGGCTCAAAATTGAAAATGAAATGTTCATTTGAAAATCAATACAAGGATCTATAGAAACTCCTTGTCTCCCTTTCACTTATAAAAACCCAACACTAATATCATAATGTAAAATTCAAACAAGAATGAGAAGAGAATAGGTAAGTCTCATGAATATTGATTAAATAATCCTCAACAATAATTCTAGTAATACAAATACATCAACCACTTAAAAGAATTGCATACTATGAGGAAGTGATATTTATTCCTGAAGTGCATACAAGACTCGAAAATGTAAGTTCTACAGCCACAGGATATAGAAAAATCAGCCTAATTAATATAGAACTAAATTTTCCTGAGTGTATCTTACCGACAACAGAAAACATTCAGGAAAATGCCACAAAAATAAATTTAATGAAAGATTCTAATATCTTTACAGAATAAAACAACCAAAACACTCATCACAATAGCTGAAGTAATTCTCAATAGAGACATAGTTTGCATATTGGAAAACTGCATTGTAACTCCCCCAAAATGATGTTCAGATTCTAAACCAAAGACTTAGTTTGAAAGTAGGGGATTGATATTCATGGCCGGGGCAGAAGAGCTTCACTAGGTAATGTATCACCCCAAGCTTTAGATACCTGGGGTTGCAAACCGCCAGGGGTCTGCCTGCACTCAGGAACTGAGCACATAGGTGGTTCATCTGCCAGACCTCCAGGTGTGGGGCCTGTGTCTTGCCTAGAGAGCAGCAGAGGAAAAGAATCCCTGCGGCCATATTTGCAGCCTGCCAGGGCAGAAAAGGTCACTAGGTACTGTATCATCCCGAGCTTAAGATCTCTGGGGGTGCAAACCACCAGAGGTCTGCGCCCAGGACCTGAGCACACAGGTTGTTCATCTCCCAGCTGGTAGGTTATGGGGCCTGTGTCCTGCGCGGAGAGCAGCAGAGGGAGCAACTCCCCGTGGCCATCTTCGTAGCCTGCCAGGGCAGAAAAAGATCACTAGGTACTGTATTATCCTGAGCTTAAGATCTCGGGGGTGGAAATCTCCAGGGGTCTGCCTCTGCCCAGGACCTGAGAACATAGGTGGTTTATCTGTAAGCTCGTCGGTCATGGGACCTGTGTCCTACATGAGAATCAACAGAGGGAGTGACCCCCCCACACACACACCATTTTTGCTCCATAACAGAAGAGTTTGAGAACACCTGGTTCTCCTTGACAACCCAAGTATAACATTTCTTGAGGCAAGTCTGAGCAGGGTTCCAAAGGCACAAAAGAGGAAGGCAACATATCAGTAATCTGTGCCAGAGGAAACCCAGTCACCCAGTGTCACAGAAATACTCCTAAAGGTCCACAGTAGGTTGAAGCACCAGCCAGTGACAATAAGACCATCTAACACCAGTGAGAACTAGATGGCTAAAGGCAAGCATAGGAATGTTACTAACAGAAACCAAGGCATTATGGTAGCATCTGAACCCAATTCTCCAACAATAGCAAGTCCTGGATACCCCAACACACCAGAAAAACAAGAGTTGGATTTAAACGCACTGGTAAGGATGCTGTTAGAGGAACACATGAAGGACATAAATAAATCTCTTAAAGAAATTCAGGAGAAAAATGATCAAATGCTAGAAGCCCTTACAAGAGAAACACAAAAATCACTTAAAGAAATTCAGGACAATATGGGTCAGAAGTTTGTAGCCAATAAGGAGGAAAGGCAAAAATCACTTAAAAAATACAGGAGAACTTTGATCAACAGGCAGAAATTATGAAAGAGGAAACACAAAAATCTCTCAAAGAATTAGAGGAAAACACAAACAAGCAAATGACAGAACTGAGCAAAAACTTACAGGATCTAAAAACAGAAGTAGAAACAACTAAGAAAGCACAAAGGGAGACAACTTTGGAGATAGAAAACCTTGGGAAGAAATCAGGGACCATAGATGCAAATATCAACAACAGAATACAAGATATAGAAGAAAGAATATCAGACTTGGAAGATACCATAGAAACCAAGGATTCAACAGTCAAAGAAAATGAAAAATGCAAAAAGCTTGTAACCCAAAACATCCAGGAAATCCAGGATACAATGAGAAAGCCAAATCTAAGGATTATAGGCATTGATGAGAGTGAAGATTTACAACTTAAAGGGCCAGCAAATATCTTCAACAAAATTATGGAAGAAAACTTCCCTAACCTAAAGAGAAAGATGACCATGAATACACAAGAAACTTACAGAACTCCAAATAGACTGGACCAGAACAGAAATACCTCCTGTCACATAATAATCAAAACCCCAAATGTACTAAACAAAGAGAGAATACTTAGGGCAGTAAGAGAAAAAGAGCAAGTAACATATAAAGGAAGACCTATCAGAATTACACCAGACTTCTCACCAGAGACCATGAAAGCTAGAAGATCCTGGGCGGCGCTCATGCAGACTCAAAGAGAACACAAATGCCAACCAAGACTACTATACCCAGTGAAACTCTAATCACTATAGATGGAGAAACCAAGATATTCCATGACAAAACCAAATTTACACAATATCTTTCCACAAACCCAGCCCTACAAAGGATAATAGGGGAAAACACCATTACAACAAGACAAATTATACCCTGGAAAAAGCAGTATATTAAGCTTCTTTCATCAAACCCAAAAGAAGATAACCACACAAGTATAAAATTAACATAAAAAATGATAGGAAGCAATAACCACTACTCCTTAATATCTCTTAACATCAATGGACTCAATTCCCCAATAAAAAGGCATAGACTAACAGACTGGTTACATAAACAAAGACCCTACATTTTGCTGTGTACAGGAAACACACCTCAGTGTCAAAGACAAAAACTACCTTAGAGTAAAAGGCTGTAAGACAATTTTGCAAGCAAATGGTCTCAGGAAACAAGCCAGAGTTGCCACTCTAATATCAGATAAAATTAATTTTCAACCTAATGTCATCAAAAGAGACATGGAAGGTCACTTCTTGCTGGTCAAAGGAAAAATCCAACAAGAAGAACTCTCAATCCTGAACATCTACGCTCCAAATACAAGGGCACCCTCATTCATAAAAAAAAAAAAAAAAAAAAAAAAAAAAAAAAAAAAAAAAAAAAAAAAAAAACTTTACTAAAATTCAAAGCACACATTGCACCTAACACAATAATTGTGGGTGACTTCAACACTCCACTCTCATTAATGGACCAATCAGGAAAACAGAAACTAAACAAGGAGAGAGTGAAGCTAAGTGAAGCTTTGGACCAATTGGAGTTAACAGATTTATATATAGAACTTTTCATCCCAAAGCAAAAGAATATACCTGTTTCTCAGCACCTCATGGTACCTTCTCCAAAATCGATCATATAGTTGGTCACAAGACAGACCTCAACAAATATAAGATTGAAATAATCCCATGCCTCCTATCAGATCACTATGGAGTAAAAGTGGTATTTAATAACAATAAAAACAACAGAAAGTCCACATACACATGGAAACTGAACAATACTCTACTCAATGATACCTTGGTCAAGGAAGAAATAAAGAAAGAAATCAAAGATTTTTTAGAATTTAACGAAAATGAAGGCACAACATTCATAAATCTATGGGACACAATGAAAGCAGTGCTAAGAGGAAAACTCATAGCTTTGAGTGTCTCCAAAAAGAAATTTGAGAGAGCATACACTAGCAGCTTAATGACACACCTGAATGCCCTGGAACAAAAAGAAGCTATTTCACCCAGGAGGAGGAGAAGACAGGAAATCATCAAACTCAGGGCTGAAATCAATCAAGCAGAATCCAAGAGAACCATACAAAGAATCAACAAAGCCAGGATCTGGTTCTTTGAAAAAAATCAACAATATAGATAAACCCTTAGCCAGACTGACCAAAGGGCACAGAGAAAGTATCCAAATTAACAAAATTAGAAACTGAGGAAATTCGAAAAATCATCAGATCCTACTACAAAAGTCTACACTCAACACAACTGGAGAATCTGGAGGAAATGGACAATTTCTTAGACAGATACCAAATACCAAAATTAAACCAGGATCAAATATATCATCTAAACAGACACATAATGCCTAAAGAAATAGAAGGGGTCATATATAGCCTTCCGACCAAAAAAAGCACAGGACCAGATGGTTTCAGTGCAGAATTCTATCAGACCTTCAAAGAAGAGTTAACACCAATACTCTTCAAACTATTCCACAAAATAGAAACAGAAGGAACACTACCCAACTCCTTCTACGAAACCACAATTATGCTGATACCAAAACCACACAAAGATCCAACTAAAAAAGAGAATTTCAGACCAATTTCCCTTATGAATATTGATGCAAATATACTCAATAAAATTCTTGCCCACCGAATCCAAGAACACAACAAAATGATCATCCACCAGGATCAAGTAAGCTTTATCCCAGGGATGCAGGGATGGTTCAATATAAGGAAATCCATAAATGCTATCCACTACATAAACAAACTCAAAGAAAAAAACCACATGATCATTTCATTAGGTGCTGAAAAAGCATTTGACAAAATTCAGCATCCTTTCATGCTAAAAGTCTTGGAAAGAACAGGAATTCAAGGCCCATATCTAAACATAGTAAAAGCAATATACAGCAAACCGTAGCCAACATCAAACTAAATGGAGAGAAACTTGAAGCAATCCCACTAAAATCAGGGACTACACAAGGTTGCCCCCTCTCTCCATATCTTTTCAATATAGTTCTTGAAGACCTAGCTAGAACAACTGGAAAACATAAGGAGGTCAAAGGGATACAAATTGGAAAGGAAGAAGTCAAACTATCACTATTTGCAGATGATATGATAGTATAGTTAAGTGTCCCAAAAAACTCTACTAGAGAACTCCTACAGCTGATAAACAACTTCAGCAAAGTATCTGGCTACAAAATCAACTCAAGCAAATCAGTAGCCTTTATATACTCAAAGGATAAGCAGACTGAGAAAGAAATTAGGGAAATGACACCCTTCACAATAGCCACAAACAGCATAAAGTGTCTTGGGGTGACTCTAACCAAACAAGTGAAAGACCTATATGACAAGAACTTCAGATCTCTGAACAAGAAAATCGAAGAAGATCTCAGAAAATGGAAAAATCTTCCATGCTTGTGGATTGGCAGGATTAATATAGTTAAAATGGCCATCTTGCCAAAGGCAATCTACAGATTCAATGCAATCCCCATAAAAATCCCAACCCAGTTCTTCATAGAGCTAGAAAGAGCAATTCTCAAATTAATCTGGAATAACAAAAAAACCCAGTGTAGCTAAAACTATTCTCAACAGTAAAAGAACTTTAGGGGGATTCAGTATCCCAGACCTGAAACTTTACTACAGAGCAATAGAGATAAAAACTGCATGGTATTGGTACAATATCAGGCAAGCAGATCAAAGGAATAAGATTGAAGTCCCAGAAATGAACCCACACACCTATGGTCACTTGATCTTCGACAAAGGAGCTGAAAGCATCCAGTGGAAAAAAGATAGTCTTTTCAACAAATGGTGCTGGTTCAATTGGAGGTCAGCATGCAGAAGAATGCTAATCGATCAATTCTTATTTCCTTGTACTCAGCTCAACTCCAAATGGATCAAGGACCTCCACATAAAACCTGACACACTGAAACTAATAGAAAAGAAACTGGGGAAGACCCTGGAGGATATGGGCACAGGGGGAAAGTTCCTGAATAGAACACCAATAGCAATGATCTTATGCTCTAAGATCAAAAATTGACAAATGGGACCTCATAAAACTACCCAGTTTCTGTAAGGCAAAGGACCCTGTCAAAAGGACAAAACGTCAACCAACAGATTGGGAAAGGATCTTCACCAACCCTAAATATGACAGAGGGCTAATATCTAATATAAACAAAGAACTCAAGAAGGTAGAAGCCAGAGAACCAAATAACCCCATTAAAAAGTGGGGGTACCGAGCTAAACAAAGAATTTTCACATGAAGAACTTCGGAGGTCTGAGAAACACCTTAATAAATGTTCAACATCATTAATCATTAGGGAAATGCAAATCAAAACAACCCTGAGATTTCACCTCACACCAGTCAGAATGGCTAAGGTCAAAAACTCAGGAGACAGCAAGTGTTGGGGAGGATGTGGAGAACAAGGAACACTCCTCCACTGCTGGTGGGATTGCAAGATGGTGCAACCACTTTGGAAATCAGTCTAGTGGTTCCTCAGAAAACTGGGCATGACACTTCCTGAGGACCCTATTTTATCACTCCTGGGCATATATCCAGAGGATTCTTCAGCATACAATAAGGACACATTCTCCACTATGTTCATAGCAGCCCTATTTGTAGTAGCCAGAAGGTGGAAAGAACCTAGGTGTCCTTCAACGGAAGAATGAATACAAAAAATGTGGTATATTTACACAATGGAGTACTATTCAGCCATTAGAAACAATGAATTCACGAAATTCTTAGACAAATGGATGGAGCTGGAGAACATCATACTAAGTGAGGTAACCCAGTCTCAAAAGATCAATCATGGTATGCACTCACTGATAAATGGATATTAGCCTAGAAACTTTGAATACCCAAGAAATAATCCACATATTAAATGATGTCCAAAAAGAACGGAGGAGTGGCCCCTGGTTCTGGAAAGACTCACTGCAACAGTATAGGGGAATTCCAGAACAGGGAAGTGGGAAGGAGTAGATGGAGGAACAGGGGGAGGGAAGAGGGCTTATGGGACTTGCGGGGAGTGGGGACCCAGAAAAGGGGAAATCATTTGAAATGTAAATAAAGAATACATCGAATAAAAAAATTTTTTAAAAAGTGAAAAGGAAAATAAATATTAAAAAAAGAAAGTAGGGGATCAAATCTAATGTCACAAACAGGATAAACCTATCAATATTTTTAACACTCCTTTAATAAGGAAGTTGCAAAAGTAAAACAATGAGATAGTAAGACTTAACATGAGACTGTTGAGTTCATGCTACAATGATACAGCTCAAAGAAATACAAGAACCTCAAGGGCTCTCTTCTTCCGACAGAGACATGTAACTATGTTCAAGGTGAAACTGAAGACTAGCAGAAAAGTGTGGCTCTCAGTGAGCATGTTAGGTCAAATACAAGCCCATATGATAGAAAAATAATGACACTTGACTTCTACCACAAAGGTTATAACCTTTACATAAAAATCAACTTCAGATATATCGTCATTCTTTACAAAAAATGTTAAAAAAATACATGTCATGATAAATATTCTCCTAAGTTTGGGCTCATACATGTAGATTAAAGAGAATGGCTTGATCAAACTGGAATCTGGAAAAATTAAAACTATTTTGGCAAATTTTAATGTCAAGGTAGACCATTCAGTGTGAGAAATGATAACTGTAATGCATTTGATGGATTAAAAAGACATTAAGAATATGTAAGACTGATATGTCAATATAAAAAAGACAAATCATTCAGAAAGACATGGGAAGAAAACTGCAAGAAGCAAATAGCTCCTACAATCCTTCCTCGTTGCTTTCCTTGGGATTCCCTAAGCTCTACCTAATGTTTGACTGTAGTGCTCTGCATTTTTTCCCACTAGTTGCTGGGTGAAGCCTCTCTAATGACAACTGAGCTAGGCACCAATCTATGAGTACAATAGAATATCATTAGGATTCTTGTTTGTTTGCTTGCTTGCTTGTTTTAGCTTGCGTGGGTAATATTTAGGACCTCTGCATATATGTTACAGGTGTTTAGTTTGGTCTTTTTGTCATCCTCCTAAAACAGAAGCTATTCCTGCCTTTGGGACCCTTTCCACCTACTGGGATGCTTCATCTAGCCTTAAGAGCAAAGAAGGTTCCTAGACTTACTTCAACTTGAGATGCTGTGGCTGGGTGATATCATGAGAGTCCTGTCCTTTTTAGAAAGGAATAAGGAAATAGATGGGGGAAAGATGAAGAGGGGAAGGGAGGAGGAGATCCTTGGAGGAAATGAGGAAAAAAAAAACTGCAGTGGGAATATAAAATAAATGAATGAATGAATGAGTGAATGAATGAATGAATGAATGAGTATTTTTTTTAAAGCAAATGGTTGTGTCAAAAAATACTCTGGACAAGTGATTTTCAACCTCTTCAATGCTGGAAAGTGCAAAATAGCACCTTATGAAAGAGCACCATTCACAAGTAATTTTAAAATGTAAAGACATGTGAATGTAACACTTACCAACTACTGCCAGCATCTGGAATTCTTGGACACTGGGGTTGGCAGTGAAGGCCTAGAATTACATTTTGGAATAACTCTCTGGCAGTTCCTGCAAAACATGAATATATACATTTGAAATCGGAAGTACCAATCTTGAATATGTTCTCTCCACATATATTTCTGCATGCATAAATGCACTTATATGAAAAGTACACAAACAACAAAAATTCATACGTGTGTATACCATAGTTTGACTATATCTAACCCTGATACTTAACTCTCAAACCATATCATACCCTTACATACCAGCAATAGCCCCTCTGTTATTTTCCTTCCTTTACCTTTTGCTAAACTGCACATGTGAATCAGGCCACATAGCATTTCCCTTTCTGCATTTGTTTTATGTCTGAAAATGCTAATTTTCAGTTTTATCCATTTTCCTGGAAGTGTCATAATTTCTTGACTGGTTTTGGCTCTAATAAACCTTCACTGTGCATATATATATATATATATATATATATATATATATATATATATATATATATGCCACATTTTGTTTTGTGTTGTTTTGTTTATATCCTTTGATAATATCTTCCTCATTATTCTCCACTACCCCTTTTCCTTTCCGTGAACCCATTCTCCCTCTCAAAAGTTCCACTTTTACTTTCATAATTTCTTCTGTGTATATGTTGGCATGAGCATGGGGAGGAGTTATTTACTTAACAAAGTAAATATTGTATATTGGTTTAAATAGCTAGAAAAATAGGAGAATAGAAGCCAGGGTATTCTAATCTTCAATATTAGAAAGTCAATTTAGTTTACCATTTAACTTTGACAAGTAAGAAATATAAAGAATTCATCCATTGCATGTTACAAGTGGAATGCTTTTGATACACTTTCCTTACAAACTTGACTTATTCCTCTTGTGTTCAGCCTACTGTCTTTCAGAACTATAACCAACAGTCCTGGTGTGGCACTGGCCACAGTGAGCTGGGTCCTCACACAACAAAATCAAGAAAATACATCCCAGGACCAATCAAGTGGAACATCTTTTAAATTGAGGTTTCACCTTGAACAGTGACTTCAATGTGTGTCAAGTTGACATTAAATTAACCAGAATATAATATTCTTATATCTTTGAATCCTTGATCTCTATAACAATTAAAATTTTGTGTGTAATAAATAATATTTAAAAGTAACATATCTGATATTTCCTTGTATTTATTCAATAATCCAGAAGATTACTGATACATTATCTAAAATGGGACATGTGCAATTTAGAGCAACTACCTCATATCTTATATTTTGGTGATCCACACAGGGCCAAATAAATACAATGTCTTTCCCCATACATAAAACCATTGACTAATCATTTGAATGAATATTGAGTTCAGATGTCTTGTTAATATAGCATGGCTAGGATTTAGCCAATATCAGAAAACTGGTTAAAGGAAGGCTCCCTAATGTGCCCTCTCCCCACACTCGGTCCTTGTCCTCCCTTCATTCTTCCTCCCTTCCTCTATTATTTTTCCAATTGAATCCAGAAAGATCACAACACCAATATCACAAGTATCTAAAATTACAAACATAGGATTCCCCTCTCCCCTCCCAACTCCTAATGTCATCTAAAGATTTGGCCAAAATGAAATTTACAACCTAGTTGTTGACATTTGCAGATATTAGAATGATGCAGATGCTGATTACATTGATGTATTCCTCAAATAATTACAGACTTATGTTTTGGTTTTGAATTCCCTCTATTTTTATTTTCTACACATGTAATAACTTCCCTACTAAATGACAGGACAAAATATCATTGCCTACTAAATGACAGGACAAAACAGTAAATAAAGGTGTCCTTTGCAATTACTTGTAATTACTGTATTGTATTTGTGAGATGCTACAGTTGCTGAGCTAAAGAGAATATTTACTAAATTTATATAATATAGCAAAGTCAGCTGACAACTTTTCCAGCCCTTTTGTTTTCATTAAAAATGGATTTTTTTTAAATACAGTATAATTTGCTTGTAGCTTGCCCTTCCTCAACTGCTCCCAAATCCTGTACACATCTCCACCTGCCCAGTTCTACACTTTTTCTTTCTCTTTCTCATTAAAATACAAACAGGTATCTAAATAATAAAAATAAAATAAAACAGAATAAAACCCAAGCAGAATAGAACAAAACAAACAAAAAGGAGAGAGAGACAGACAAATGAGAGAGAGAGAGAGAGAGAGAGAGAGAGAGAGAGAGAGAGAGAGAGAGAGAGCAAAAGACAGACAGATCACAAGAAATACATGCTGCTATAGACACACACACACATTTACATATATAAGTCCCATAAAAACAAAATTGTAATCCATAATATATAAGAAAGAGTTCCGTAAGGTTAAAAGAAATGCCCAGGCAACTCATTATGAGACAAAATTTCTTGAAAACTACCACTGATTTCCTTTTATGCTGGCCATCAACTACTGGACATGGAGTCTGCTCTTAAGTGTGCTTTGTATATCTAGTAAGACATTTGGAGGATAATAATTTTTCATTTGCTAGAAGTTATCAATTGGAAATAGCTTCTGGGTTTGAGATAGTGGCTTGTGTCTACCTACCCTCTCAACCCTGGGACCCCATGTGGCTTAGATTTGCAGGCCTTATGCATGCTGCCACCCTCTATGAGTTTATATGTAGGACTGTACTGTGTGTACTGTTGTGTACTGTGTGTACTGTTGTGTCTACAATGCCTTCTTTCTTAGTGTCTATCCCACGTGGCTCTTGCACTCTTCCTGCTTCTTCTTCTTCTTCAGAGTACTCTGAGCCCAAAGTGGAGGGATTTTATAGAGACTTCCCATTTAGGACTGAAGAACTTTTATTCCCTACAAATTGTCTGTTTTGGGGTCTCTATATTTGTTTCCATATACTTCTGAGGCACTTGCTGAGGCCTACCTTCCCTGTCTGCCTCTATTTCCTGGGTACTCCATAGACTCTTGCATGACCTAGCCTTCCTCCACCACTCCATCATTATTTGGTCAGTCAACAACACTGGGAGTCACTCTCTACTTTGGAACCTAGTGGCCAAGTTAACCTGTGATCCAAATAGGAAATCTTCCCTATTCTTCCCTTCTGCCATTGCAAATCCCCTGGGCTCATCCTCAGCCCTCTAGTAGTCCATCTGCAGGGTCCTTCTTTCACTGTCTGCCTCCATTCCCTGGGGACTCCCCAGATCTCGGGGGACCCAGCCTTTACTAGTGTTCTACTGTTTAGAAAACTAACATTTAAATGTTTTGCTGCTATAGACAGGACCTTAAAATATATTTTAAGAGATTCATTTACAATAGCTTCTTTTTTTTTTTTCTTTTTCTTTTTTTTTATTTGATATAATTTATTTACATTTCAAATGATTTCCCCTTTTCTAGCCCCCCCCCACTCCCCGAAAGTCCCGTAAGCCCCCTTCTCTTCCCCTGTCCTCCCTCCCACCCCTTCCCAGTTCCCAGTTCTGGTTTTGCCAAATACTGTTTCACTGAGTCTTTCCAGAACCAGGGACCACTCCTGCTTTCTTCTTGTATCTCATTTGATGTGTGGATTATGTTTTGGGTATTCCAGTTTTCTAGGTTAATAACCACTTATTAGTGAGTGCATACCATGATTCACCTTTTGAGTCTAACTATAAATATTTCAATTAAACATCAAAGTTATGAATGTGAAAATACTGTGTCTTTTGCTACCTTGAACCTGTGTTTACCTACTGTTTGGAAATCAGGAACACTTTGAAATTGGCAAAGAGACAGTTATAGATGCTTCCAAGTACCAATTCAAGATGTCAGCATAGGCTCAACAGTCAAAGGACACTTAACAATGCACTGGCTTCTGCAAAATCTGTAAAGAACAACAGTTAATTATTGATGTTCCTCAAATTATTAAACTTCATTTAAAAGACATGTGATTTCTCATTTGACTCAATGTTCTCAAGCTGCTACTTAGCCCCAAAGGGTTCCTAATTTCTACCTATGGAAATTCAAAGGCTTAACAGAAATAGTTATGCCGAGATTCTGGAATACCAGTTAATTCAACTCTATTATTTGTATTATATAAGTCATGCCTATAGAAAGCACACGGAGAATGTAGTCCATGACTATGAAAAAGGATATCAAAAGGTTACATTAAATTTCAGCCCACAAGTATATGGGACAGGCATACAGAAAGACACAGATCACAGAGACTGATTTCCATGACAAGAGGAAACTTTAGGTTCATGGTACTATATAGTCCACGCAGTGACAATTGATTGTCCACTAAAGGTTTATCCATCTCTCTTTTTCCTAGATGGTATGATTTTACCTTAGTGACTATGCATTTAGTTTCTTAATTTTACCTTAATAATGACTAAATATATAACTTACTTAAGCTTCCACCCCATGTTTGAAAGACATACAATCAAAAGCAAAACAGGACTTTTTTTTCTTTTTCTTTTTTTTAATTCGATATATTTTTTATTTACATTTCAAATGATTTCCCCTTTCCTGGCTCCCCACTCCCCAAAAGTCCCATAAGCCTTCTTCTCTCCCCCTGTTCTCCCATACACACCTTCCCACTTCCATGTTCTGGTATTTCCCTATACTTCTGCACTGAGCATTTCCAGAACCAGGGGACACACCTCTGCTCCTCTTGGACATCATTTGATATGTGGATTATTTTTTGGGTATTCCAAGTTTCTAGGCTAATATCCACTTATCAGTAAGGGCATACCATGCTTGATCTTTTGAGTCTGGGTTACCTCACTTAGTATGATGTTCTCCAGCTCCATCCATTTGTCTAAGAATTTCATGGATTCATTGTTTTTAATGGCTGAATAGTATGCCATTGTGTATATATACCACATTTTTTTTTGTATCCATTACTCTGTTGAGGGACATCTGGTTCTTTCCAGCTTCTGGCTATTATAAATAGGGTAGCTATGAATGTAGTGGAGCATGTATCCTTATTACATGCTGGGGAATCCTCTGGGTATATGCCCAGGAGTGGTATAGCAGGGACCTCCGGAAGTGATGTGCCCAGTTTTCTAAGGAACCGCCAGACTGATTTCCAGAGTGGTTGTACCAATTTGCAACCCTACCAGCAGTGGAGGCATGTTCCTCTTTCTCCACATCCTCGCCAACACCTGCTAACACAGGTCTTAAAAGAGAAAGTGGTCCATAATTTTGAGTCAAAAGGATAAGGCAAATGCTCAACTGTCTTGTTCAAGTGCATATATCTGAGTCATTATAATTCCTAATTAAATCCAAAATTTCTCAATTATCATTCCAGGATTATTTTTAATATTGGAAATATGTTTCTGTGACTCCCTATAAATTATGTCTGCCCCATTACCTCCGGAGCATAAACCAGAAGAGTGAATGAGATCAGATAACAATAAGATAGCTGTATCTTGCCAGGACACTAAAACACTAGGAGATAAAAGAAACTTTGATAAACTCTATAAATTTCATTTATGCAACTTCATCTGGGCCAAAGGCCAGCCTTGACTTTGCAGCTCTTTTTTTATCAGTTTTCTCCAAGTAACAGAATAGCCATAATTAAAGAAAAATAAGTGCTTGCTTTTTAACCTTTAATTTCTGGAGAAAGCATTGCCAAACTTTGTAAAGGTTCAAAGTACATAGTTTAGACTTCCCAAGCCAAAGAGTATTTGTTATAGCTATAAAACAATATCATTGTACCCTGAAACAATCATAGAGTTAAGGTGTACACACAGGTATGCCTGTGTTCATGAGCATCTATTGTCATTTTATCATTTGCAAACTCGGTTTTTTTTTTTTAATCTTTTACTTTTTTATAGAACATTTTCTTTATATACACCTCAAATTGTATCCCATTTCCTGGCCCACTTCCTGAATCCTCCTATCCCATCCCCTTTGCCCTGCTTCTGTGAGGGTGCTCCCCCACCCATCCACTCACTCCCACCTCCCTGCCCTTGCATTCCCTACACTGGGTCATTGAGCCTTCACAAGATCAAGGGCCTCTTCTCCTATTGATGCCTGACAAGGCCATCCTCTGCTACATATGTGGCTGGAGCCATGGGTCACTCCATGTGTACTTATTGGCTGATGGTTTAGTCCCTGGGAGCTCTGGAGTGGTCTGGTTGGTTGATATTGTTGTTCTTCCTTATGGGGCTGCTAACGACTTCAGTTCATTCAGTCCTTTCTTTTTTTGTCTTGCTTTTTTCACTTTTTTTTATTAAATATATTCTTTATTTACATTTCAAATATTGTCCCCTTTCCTGGTCCCCACCTCCCCTGAAAATCCCATAAGCCATCTCCCCTTCCCCAATCCACCCTCTCCTGCTTCCCTGTCCTGGTATTCCTCTACACTATGGCATCAAGTCTTTCCAGGACCAAGGGCCTCTCCTCCCTTTGGTGTCTAACGAAACCATAAATCAATTATTCAATCCTTTCTCTAACTCCTTCATTGAGGACCCCATGCTCAGTCCAATGGTTAGTTGCGAGCATCTGCCTCTTAATAAGATCTCATCACAGATATCGTTTGCACCTTCCTGTAAACAAATATGATGAAAACTATCTGCAAGTTTCCTCTTTTGTCTTTTAGTGATATATTTTGTCTCTACTCTGGAGACTTCTTACGGGTTTGCAAGAACTGCTTATGCAATTTGTAGAAAAGATATTTTCATGTGTGGTATATTACAACTATTGCTCATTTTCATGAGGTTTGCATTGTATTTGAACTCTTGATTGACATGTTTTATTTTTGTTGAAGTAACCTTGAAGATTCATGCTTAAAATATTTAAATTTTATATAATGTTTATTTGTCATAAGAAGGTTATTCTTTAGATGACCATCAATTACTTAAAATGTAAAAATGTCTATAGTTCTTGGAAGAACCATTCATGACTACAAAGCTGATCTACCCAGCTCTAAATAAACACATCTACAAACAACCCATGATGAAACTAAAGTACAAATGAGCTTAGAAGAATAACCAAACTATTTTATTTGACTTAAGTGTAACAATGCCCACCTAAACTTCTGCTTAGGTGTAATAAAACTGATAGCTTCTGCTTGATACATTTTTTAATTCATTTTGAGAAAAAAATTTCCAATCTTTATGTGTCTCTAAATACTTTAGTGCACCTTACCTGTAAGCTTTCAGTTACATTGAGAGATAGAAGTTCCTTGGGCACTGTCTTTGCTATTGAGCACATCGGGGGCACTTTCTACAGTCAGTAGTCCTACCTAAATTGCACCTTATTAACCAATGAAAAGTGTAACAGAAAGTTTCAGTTCCTTCCAAATCTAAAAGAATGATCTGTGGCAAATGTGGAATGCCCTTACAAAGCCAAGCAAAGTAATTTGAAAAAACCATGTAATGAGTTTCAGGTTCATGAAATGTGATATTGACAACAGCAGAAATAAATTGCTCCTATTTAACTGCCATCCAGCTCAGAAGAGATGAGCGTCAGCTATGCTCCAACAATGCAGTGGATGCCAGACCCTGAGAGACACACTCTATTAAGACCAAAGTGCTATTAAGGAGACAGACTTATACCGTAAAGTTGGAACCAGTGGAGAAGAGAAAGAATGCCTCAATCTATACATCTCAGGGACTTGACAGCACTTGCTTTCTTATAAATCTGTCTAAGTAAAGTTATTAAGTGCCTGAGAAATGCACCATTGGCAGCCAACCTGGGACAACAATGGAAAATGGATAGCCAATAGACAAGACAGACAAGTAAAAGGACCAGGAAAGATGCTTGCTCACAGATTCTGATAGGTAATAAAACTGGAAATGGGATTTACACTGCAACTTTCCACACAAAGAAATAGCGAATTCTGAACAGAAACCAAATAGCTGCATTATCACCTGCTACTTCCCGAAGACTAAAGGTTCTAAATCTGGGTTCTACTGAAAATGGTCTGGAATCCAGTAGTTGCTATAAATGTGCTAACAAACTCAAAATAAAGATATACAATGAGAAAAGAATTGAATGTCAAGAAACAGTTAAAACCAACACAGAGCAGTACATCTATCAATTGCCAAATCCTGAGGTTTTGTTCAGTTCTGAGGAAAAAATACTCACCTATATGATGAATACTTAGAAAAGTAGCACCTACGTTTAATTATAAAATAAAGCAATTACCTGCCAATTTCACATCTGCTGTCACTTAATCTAAACTGTACTGAAATGTATGAGACTACCTTTAATTTGTCACAACCTAGAGTTTCAGGACTCTGCTATTGAACAGAGATAAAACTTTTGGAAACCCTACTATCTCCTTTTTTATTCACTTCCTAAATACATGAATGATAATTTCTCAAAACAATCTAAAATGTTGTGACTCTGGAGTGTCTTGTAGTTAGTACAACTAGAGTCATTCCTTGTACTAGAGATATATTTTCATCTCACTGAACTGCATGCACATTTGCAAAACTATTTATTAATTTCCAATTCTTAAACATATGGAGACATCATTTACAAAATATATCAGATCAGTGGCTCTGGGTATTTCTTCCCACACAGCAACAGTAGGGTTCAAAATGGCTCTTCTTCTGTGATAGGAAATACAGCTCGCCAGTTTTCAGCACCTTCGCTGCTCTCTGCTGTCTCTAGATACTGAAGTGCTTTGTCAGCTGCCATTCCTCCCCCACTTCCCTGTCAGTTTTCTTAAAGGAGAGTTAAGAGGGAAATGAAAGATTTGTAGAGCCTATGTTTGTATCAAATTTTAAAGGAAAATAAAACTCTACCAAGAGTCAGACAGTTTTTATATAAACTAGAATACAAAGGCTTCCTAAGATGTTGACTAACATTATTGATAAAACTTATATCTCCATTTTCTGAAATGAAGGAGAGAGAAATTGATAAACCATTGCAACTGCCATTCTGTACAAAGCTCCATCTATTTCATTCACATGGTCAGTCTTTCTCTGTAATTAGCTTTATACAACTGAAGGAACAGGCTTTGATGAAGAAATCTCAGTGGACAAGAAGGCATTGAACTTTGGACTCTAACCCACAAATTTCAGCTGCACCTTATTTTGCAAACTTTTATATAAATTATTGATTTTTAAATAACAGAAATACCCACTCATGTTTGCCTCTAACAGGACGCCCTCAAATAACCCCTCACTCTGGCCCATCAAGTCCCTTCAGGATTAGGAGCGTCCTCTCCCAGTATAACCAGAAAAAGTATTCCTCTGTTACCTATTTGCCAGGGGCCTCAGACCAGCCTGTGTATGCTCTTTGGTTGGTTGGGCTCAGTTTCTGGGAACTCCCAAGGGTTCAGGTTACTTGATATTGTTGGTCTTCTTAGGGCATTGACATTCTCTTCAATCCTTCCCCTAACTATTTCTTGGGGTCCCAAACCTCAATCCAGTAGTTGGCTGTGAATATTTGCATCTGTTTCAGCTGGTGGTAGAGCCTCTCAGAAGACAGCCATGCTAGACTCCTTCAATCTCTGCTCCATTTTTGGCCCTGCATTTCTTTAAGACAGGAGCAATTTTGGGTTGAAATTTTTGTAGGGGGGTTGGTATCCTCATCCCTCCACTGGGGGCCCTGTCTGACTACAGGATTCTTAAACATGAGAAAGCCTAGACTAAAATGACTCCCAGACTATGATCTTAGAAAACTAAGCAGCAAGGAAGAGGGACTGTTTTGCATAAATGTAACAAAGACACTATTCTTAGTGTCAAAATAAATCAAACTTATGAGTATTTGTCAGATTAGTCTCACTATTATCAGTGTTCCCTATATTTATATAGGTAATATACTGACAACTATAATTTGTGAAACTTGACATATGATGGTGTTTATTTGTGTATTAAAAGCTCCCAAAGTGATTTTGTTCATCATCTAGTTTTAGTAACCACTATCCCAATTCATATTGCAGGGATTTTTATGAATGGATTTATAGATGGGCTCAGATTTAATTAGCTTTCTCAACAGATATTTAGATTTATTACCATTTTAAAAGAATCTTAGTAAGCCTACCCTTCAACAGCACTAAGAAAGAGAATAGACCACCTACAGCTGAACAATTATTTGTAATTCATCTTTATGATTTGTTTACAAGGAAGTTGAATTCTATAGAATGCTATTTTTATTTCTGGTAAATGCCTGAGTCTTTACTAAAGTAAATGATTTCAATAATGATCCACAGCATACTAGCAGTAAAGATAGCCAAACATAAAATGGATGTAGGCATATGTACCAAAACAGTGCATGGCCTGTATGCCTAGGTGCTATGCATACTTCCATTTTATATTCACCTTTTAATCTTCAAAAGACTGACACTATTTCCCATTTATAGAAACAAATAAAGAGAGATTCAAAAACTTAAAAGAGCTTGCTTATTGGTAGGAAAGGAAGAATTGAAGTTAGTGAGGTGATGAATATGTCCAGAATATTTCATATTCATGTGTGAGACTGTCAAAGGATAAAAGAATAAAAGTAAAAAAAAAATTAAATCAACAACAGTCAGCAAAAGTAATGTAGACATTAGGTGACAGAAGATAGGTGAGATTCCACTCCTGGGAGTTTCACCTGTGCTCTCTCTTCCTCTCCCGAACATTTCTATTATGCACACCTCCAAAACTCTACTCAGAAAAAGGGACACAGCATTGGGAATTTCCTGCTTATTATTTTTTATCACCTTCCTCTCCTCACTGACATCATTAGCCATAGTGCCTGAGTGAGTGGTTTCTTTGACCTCTGGAAGTAGACAGTAGCAAATAGCGTGCCGTAGAAAACCTACTATCATTGTGAGAAGAAAAGTTAACCAAAGTTGAATAAGGAGCCCATGAAGAGAAAAAAAAGAGAGAACTAACTGCCTGTGCTCTTTGGTTGCTTTGCCTGCTCACACCCTCTCATGAGTCACTCTCCCAGAACTTCATCTACAACTGACACTCTCGTTTTTATACCAGATCAGTTGCAGATAAGTGGAAAAAGCCTTGCTTATGTTCTGGAGGCCAATTTTAAATATGCCCTCCTGATGAATCTTAGATCTTATCAATCAGCCAGTTGATTGTCTCTGGTCTCATCAATAGTCATTGATGAGACAAAAATACTTTCATTTTTCTTTTACTGTGAGAGAGTTTCAAATATTTTAAATTAAGGAAAAGAAGCTTAAGATCCACGTGGAGTTTTCTCTATCAGTTTTCAATCTCACAAGATAGCTAATAGATAATAGCTAATAGATGAACTTCAGTTCATCTATTATCTATCATGAAAAACTCAATAAACAATCAGACATAAAGAAGATCACAAGGAAAAGTGAGCCACGGACCTAAGTTTCTCATCTCCCTTAAGAGTGATCCAAATTTAATATTAATTAAAATAAAAATTAACAAATAGATTTCGATGACTTAAATATCAAAAGGGTATGCATTTAGGTGGGTAGGTAGCTTGGGAAGGGAAAACTGGTATCAGAATATATTGTATGAAAAAATATTTTTTTCAATATTTAAAAGCTATTCTCAAAATAAGCACATCTCAAAAATAAAAACACTCTCACTAATAAAAATCTAGCAATATCTGGGGCATACATCCTGATTACTCATGACTTCTTACTCTTTGGTGAACTAAAAGATTAAGGCCAAGGAATAATAATGATTGAGAGTGTTTTAAAGATATAATTGGAAATGTTGCAATGGAAATATACATCCTTAAGCTCCCAAATACGTGATAATGTTTGTGCAAATAAATATATATATTCTAGAATGTCAATTTATAATTTATTGCAAATTCTTAAGCTATGCACATTTCATGATACATAATTCTCTCCTTAGGAGTTTCTCCTTTGAAAATATTTATGCTTCCATCAACATAAAACTCAAGGAAAACTATCTTTGATTGTCCATAATACATGAGTTATTCAGAAATAGAAATAATGTTAAATATAACATGATCTATCCCTAACATAGGGTTTCAGATGGCAACTATATTGTGTTCCATACAAGTTACTTTCTGGTGCTATGATGAAACACTGGGACTAAAGCAATTTATAGCAGAGTTTATCTGGACTTAGAGTTCCGTGTTCCAGAATCAGACACAAAGGCATGCAGCAGCAATTAGCATTCTGGCTGAAGTGAGGTGCTGAGAGATCACACCCTTCATTGCAAGAACAAGGCAGAGAGAGTGAACCAGATGTAAGGGGAGGCCTTGAGTTCTCAAAGCCCACACCTATGATATACTTACTATCAACATTTGAAGGATAATTATTCAAATACGGGAGCCTAGAAGAGACACTTGCCTTCAAACTTTACATGTACATATTTAAATACTTGAATTATTATTATGTAATATGGGCAATTTGGTTTTTATTGTTAGAAAGAACCGTTAAATGTAATCTACTCTCTAACAATACACATCCTTGAAACACTTCCAAGGTTAAAAGCTGTTCTTCCTGTTGTCCTATGGCCTTGCATTCTACAGTGTGACACCAGAAGAAAGTGTGGTGGTCTCAGAGCAATCCCAAATGAGGGCTTATGATATCTACAAATGCTTGTTTTATGACAACCTGGGTAACCTCAAGCCATACCCCTCCATACTTCCAAGCATCCTGTCCAAGCCTCTGGGAAAGTAAGTCCATCCTCAACTCTCAAGTCAGTCTCACTTCCTTTTGCTCAACTTTGGAAGGCTCCCTGGCTTAGGTGCCAGCTCAGACCACACTGTGCAGATTTTGTTTTCATCGCTAGCTTGTGATACTGTTTCTGGGGGGATTAATTTAGTAGATGCGTTTAGCGGGGTTTTGTTTGCTTGTTTGCTTGTTTGTTTGTTTCATTTGCTCTGATTTGTTTTGTTTTCCAGAACCAGAATTTCCACAATCTACTCGACATTAACAGTTCCTTTCCAGCAAAGCACACTGGTGTGGGTAGGTTAAGATAGCTGTGTCACCCCTCAGTGGGGACAAGCAGATACAGAGATGTACTTGGGTCAGGAGCTTTATCACCACTACACAGCTTCCTTGCAGAATGCTGCTCAGGCTGTTCCTTGAGAGCAGGCTGAATAATGTACTTTCTCTTGTGTTCTCCCTTATAGAAGCTTATTTCTCCCTTATTGGTATTTGCTGCATTTCCCAAATGAACCTTGAGCACGCAAAACTTTTTCTCTGTATCCGCTTCTGGCATTAACCTAAGCTAACACAATTTTCTTCTTCGCTTTAGATCTGGGCACTTCATGCTCTTCGAATCAGAGCAAGCCTCTGAATTGAGGAAGACAAAGCAAATTCACTTTGTGACCACAAACCATCAAAATCCTTAAATATCTCAGTGCAGGCAGAGCCCAGACTCGGGAAATAGAAAGCTCACACACTTTATTGGGACTGTAAGGGAAATACAATCCTCTCTACTTATTTTCCTGTGTTTCTATACTCATACAATGAAGAATAAAACATAAATCTTGACCAGTATGGAAATTTTCATTTCATATGACTAGCTTTATATGGGAAATAAATATCTGCCCTATAGAAACATCATTCTATATTACTGTAGATCCTATTTTAGTTTTCACTGCATTAAAATTTCTATTCACGGCATGAAAGGGTTATGGGAAGACCCCAACATTTTGGAGGTGCCAGTATGGTGGGAGGACTGCCAAGAACTGCGGCAGCAGTGGATTGGAGCTGGCCCATGCCTCGGAGACAATCTGGGTGTGTTGCTGAGGGTGTGAGTGACCCAAGCCATTGGAAGCCACAGATCCGTAAGTGAGTCGCAGACATTCAGCACTGAGTCCTTTACACTGTTGGAATTTGATTTGATTGTAACTCTGCCCCGGTTCTTTTCTCTTGGAATAAGCAAGTATTTCACTTATTTTGATTTTATAGGAGTCCCTAGTTAAAGAAACTTTGACCTTTAAAAAAAATTTCTATTCACATATATTACAAAGCTATTTCTGTAGGAAAATGTACCACACAGGCTTTTTATATAAAACTACTCAAAACTTTGGTGATGGAAATAAAATAATTAATTCTTCTGAAGTGAGTTGACTTCTTCTAACTGGAGATATCAGACAAGTCTGAGCAGATACAAGGGTTGGGCCTACTCAGGAATCTTGGTGACTCCAGACTGCTTTCACAAAGATTACTCTAGAAGCAATGCTAGAAATAAAATGGTGGAATTGCATGTTAACTGTAGCTTGAACAATAATTATGACTGCCAAATTGATTTCCAGTAATTTTGTTGTAATTTATATTGAAACATTTGGTGAATGTTACTATATTCTTACATGGTGATTTTACTCTTCAACTTTTTAAACTTATTAATTACCACATTTTTAAAACTCAATATGGCACATTATATAATGTTTTTATAGTAGTATACATTTCAGAAAAACAAAACTGAATTGATTACTATTTTAATAACCAGTTAAGTTTCATGTTGAGGTTAAATTTTTCTTTGACAATAGACTCCTTTCTCATAAGATACATCCTGATCACAGGTTTCCCTCCTTCCACTCCTCCCAGCTTCCCGATCTCAACTTGTCTGTCCACCATATCTACTCTCCCTGTCTCCCTTCAGAAAGGAACAGACAATAATACAAGACGAAAGCCCTCATACTGAGGCTGGGCAAGGCAAGCCAACAGGAGAATAACAGTCCCAAGAGCCTGCAAAGGGGTCACAGACACACCCACACCACTGTGAGGAGTACCCCAAGAATACCAAGCTAACAGCCATAACATATAGAGAAAAGGCCTGGCACAGACCCCTGCAGGCCCTGTGCTTGCTGATGATGTCTGTGAGCCCACGTGTGTTCTGCTTGTTTGATTCAGTGGACCATGTTCTCCTGGTGTTCTCCATACCCTGGACACCGACAATCTTTTTCCCTCTCTTCCATGGAGTTCCCCCAGCTCTGAGGGCAGAGACCTGAGGAAAAATTTAAAGTCCACTGTCTGGACTGAATTTATAGCCATGAAATACTAATATCATAATTAGAATCTTCTACAATGGACACTTTTGGGGATAATGGCGACTTCAGCCTTTTTGAACTTGCAGGCTTCCTTCTCCTTGGATTTTTTTCTACATACATGTCACTCATTTTCTTAAGTCTAAGGAACAAAAGAATCCTATTCAAGCTGGTCTTCACTTATTGAGGTTTCATGAATTGCGAATTCCCTTTTCTAGCCTCTGGCTCCTCTCTTAAATTAGTTTGTGCCTTTTATTTTTGGCCTGAATATAAATTGTTCCATTTGCAGTAAAAACAAATTATCAATGTTTTCTCTGTATTTTATTTACTGAATTTAGATAATCTGTGTGTACTGAATCTGAGTCATACTTTTATCAAAAAGTACTAAAAGTTATTTTGACAGTGTAAGAAAGAATAATATAATTATTTTCCTCAGGTTCTTTTAATAACTGGGGATATAAATGTATCAACTTTATTTCTACTTCTTTGAGGTATAAAATCAGAATAAACTCTTTCTCTGGAAAGGGCAAAGACTATAAAGCCTTAGTAATGAACCAACTTTTAACAAGGTGTTGCTTCCTATTCTTGTAGGATACTCTTTCCAGCAGTTCAGTCTAGTGGTGTCTGAATTCTAGAAGTCAGAATCAATTAGAAGACAATTTTCAATAAAGGATGTTCAATTTCTCACTTAATAACTTCAATTATAGAGTGATAATTATCAGAACTCCTTGTCAAGACCCAGCTAATCAGCTTTGGTATCAGTTGAGTGAGCTCAGCCATGGAAAGGAACATATTTAGGATAACTTCAGAACAGGAATGGGAGAATGTTTTTTAGAAGAGTCAAAATATGAGGTACCAGGGAGATACCTAAGAAATTAAGAGATAGTTCTGATCTTCCAGGACCAAAGTCTGGTTCCTAAAATACACATCAGATGGCTCAGAGCTGCCTGTACTACCAGCACCTCTGGCTTCTGTAGTCACCTGCAGGTACATGTATATGCCCTGATACCTACATAAAAATACACATAATTTAAAATAATAAAAGTTTTTAAAAGAATGAATAAAATGTAATCAATGAAAAATTTTTACTCCCACAAATACAAATTACATGAATGCTTCAATGGGCCAAATTTTGAGCAAAATTAATAAAAGTATAATATGCTTCAAATGTGCACCCAGTTTTGTTTTTACTAGAAGATGTTCCAAGCAGACAATGCATATAATGATCTCATAAAGAGTCTAGCACATGACACATAACTATCAAGTGATCCCATGCACTGAACTCTAAGTTGTAATGATAACATGTACATATTTAACCTTGATTCTGGGTTATGATAACTTAAATGAATATCAAGTCGGTTCTGGTTGCCTCTATGATATAAGCACTCAGGTTTCTATGATGATTTTTCTGGTGTATATATATATACACATATATATGTATATATAATATATATATGAGAATATGTATATTTCCATGTATATACATATATATATACATATATATACATGAATAACATATATGAAAAAAATCTACACATTCAAAGAAAGTTTTGAGATGCACGTGGCTTAAGAAAAACTCTAGGCCTGTGTGTGTGTGTGTGTGTGTGTGTGTGATGATTATAAATGTTGATTCTCATAATAAGAGAAGACAGATTCTACAATTAGAAACAATACAATGAAGAGGCCGCTTTTTTCAAGTTATATCAATTATATTTTGAATATTTGGTAAGTTTCTTTTATATGCTCAGCCTTATTTGTATCCACAAAGGTTTTTAAAGCCTATTACACAGTTCAAAAGTAAACCAAAAATATTTTTGACCATTGTATTGTGTCTCAACTTTCCTCATGTTGCATCCCTTTAATACAGTCATGTTACCTTATATGTATGCCTTATATGTATATAAGTCATGTTATCTTATATGTATATAAGCACAAAAAGTTAAGTGGAAAGATATACCAGGCTTTAAATAGTATGTCTTTGGGAGGAATTACAAATTTATACCTTTCATTTTAAACTCTTTACAAAGTCCTAATAAATTGCATCATAAAATAAATGGCAGATATTAATAGCAAAACAAAACTCAAAATTTAGACGAACTCTAAAGCACTATTATAGGAGGGTGGGAAGAACATATATTGATGTGACTGAGCAATAAAGCCTTAATGGTGCTAAGTAGCTCAGATACAGAACAAACTATCCATAGAGCAGCTGTGGAACATCTCTTTATAACTGGTTCAGGGGTGCCACCTGGAATCTCCTGGGGTTGGTATTTCAATGTTGGTTTGCTGTTCTTATTGTGTTTAATATTGTATACTGTTGCTATTCACTCTAAGAAAGAAAAAAATAGATCCAGTTGGGATAGCAATTTCTCTTCCACATTAAATATTCTTTAAAAGTTCTTTGTGATTTCCTTGTAAACATGAAACATAAAAAATGATAAATTATGATAGATGAATTTTAAAATTTAGATTATTGTATAGCATTCTTAGATGAAAATTATGTAGATTTGACACTTTGGACATGGGGAAGGTAATGCTAAGAAATAGTCAGACCATATCCCAATAAATGCCTTGCCCATTATTTTATAGGCATTGGGAACTTACTAGAATATTCCCAGCCTAATGTAATTATTATAACTTTCCTGTTGGAGATTTAGTAGGAAACTTGAAGGAAAGAAAGGGGAAAAAAAGCAGACAAGGATTTTCAATATAATGGTTTATAGACAATGATAAAAAAAGAGGAATATATTCAAAGAGACTTTGGCAGGGAGAAAAATGAGTAAGTAAGTAAGTAAATAAATAAATAAATAAATGGAGAAAATAAATCTCTAAATATTTGCTTTCACATATTGGGAGTATAATGTACATGACATTAGTTGTCAGAAATGTTTTATGTTCCTTATTTAACTAAATTGAAACGTAATATAATTAGAAAATTGGAGGGTGGGACTACAAAACTTAAATGTTCATTAGGAAGCACTTCCCATCAACCACTTGTTCATGCGTAGATCAACCAGATCTAATAATTTCTTGATAAATTCTTGACTTTTTATTAGAAGAGCAATGGTAGTTGGTAAAAGTAGTGTTTCCAGTGTGTCATGTAATTAACACAGTGTGAAATGAACTAAAACATGTTCTCAATAGATAAGTTCTGGGAAGAGTAGATATTAGATTTGGAATACTTCAATATAATACTTTTTTCTCAATGTTTTATCATTTTGTTAAGTTAGGTGAAAATATTTAAATATAAAACTTTTTTCTCCATGTTTTATCATTTTGTTACTTTAGGTGAAAAATATTTATTTAAACATTATAAAACTTTATCATATACCAAAAGGTGCTTTAAACATGAGGAAGAATATATGATAGTTCAATATTTATTACCAGTATTTTATTAATATTATTATACCATGTATTTTATATACTATGTATAAATTATAATACTTATAATGTTATTATAAATATAAAACATTGGTTCTCTGAGAGTTCCATGATCTTATTTTAAATTTTTTCTTTGGCTTTAAACACAACATCTTAATGTTAAAAGGAAGGCAACATAATGCACTCCTTTTGAAAACCATGAATGAAAGCTCAAACCCTAAACTGCATATTTCATCCCTGAATTTCAAACTTTTATTTTCTATTTTAATGAATTTTCATTTCATACATTCAATATGAGTTCTCTTGAAGAATGAAGAAAATAAAGCATAATGTAAACGAAAAATAGAGAAAAAAATTACTGATCTACTTTTGATCAGGTACCCAAACTCTGATAGGAGTTTTGATCTTTATATAGATCTTTTCTCTTTTTATTAGTTTTCTCTTTTTGATCAGTTCTTTGTGATCATTTTAATCAGTTCTAAGAAATTACTTAGTATGTTCTGTAGGCACAACTGTCATGAAAATGTGAATCCACTTTTGTTTGGATGCTTACATGCTTTAAGATGTACTCTTCATTCCTCCTGCCTTGCTCAGCATCTATTCAACCTGCTCAGAAAGTCCAGGCTCTTTCTTCATGGGCAAGTACATTAGAAACACTCTACGCAAGGAACACACGAAATAGCCTTACTCACCATGAAAATCCCCACCTATGCTACCTTCCTTCTTGTCTTTGCCTATCTTATCCTCCTTGTCTCTGTCTTTCTGACTGACTCTCTGGCTCTCTGGCTCTGTCTCTGTCTCTGTCTGTCTCTGTCTCTATCTCTGTGGGGGATCTGAGTCTGTGTCTATGTCTATCTTTGTCTCTCTGTCTCTGTCTGTCTGTGTCTATCTCTATTTCTCTCCCTTTTTTCTGTTTCTCCCTCTGTCTCTTGCAGTCTCTCTTTCATTTTCAATTATGTGTATGTGTGTGGGGTGTATATATTATGTTCATGAGTGAGGGTCTCTGTGGAGGCAGAGTATACAACTTATAGGCAATTGTACACCACAAGACATAGCTACAAGATATGAACTCAGGTCCTCTGGGAAATCAGCTAGTTCTCATAACCACTGAGCCCCATTTTTTCTTTTGTCTCTAATCATGTTTTCTATCAGTCGAAAAAACTGCTTCATACATGAAACCTGACTGTATGAGCAATAAGCTTTCAGAGCCCATACTAGATAGTGGTGTCATTTGTCTCAACAGTCAGTTAAAAAAAATTTAGGATGAAGATCTTATCCTGCATCTTGAAGTAAATGCTACAATAAAACAAACAAAACATTGTGCCTCTTGATGAAACCATACTTTAAAAATATTCTTTTTGACCCTAACCTTTTTTTCTTGCTTTATTGTATCAGTGCAGTCATCTCAATATTAGGTGTTATGGTGTAATGAAGTATGTATCCTCTTTGGTCCAAAGGGAACCCCGATTCTGCAAATTCCAATAGGCAATCCAATGAGCTAAATGTGGACTTTAGGACGATTTCTAATAGTTAGATAAAAGTCAGCATTCCTCAGGAACTTGTAAAACAGGATCCTATATACTTCACTTATCTCTGGCTGAAGGGACATATGGCTATATGCGGTGCTTATTAGCACACCAAACTGGTCATGCTGGCCACAAGGCTCCCTCAGTACCTGCAACATATTTCAGAGTCCATGCTACCATTCCAGCCCTTTGCACCTCCTCCCCTACCCTAAACTTCCTTCCCTCACATCTGTTACTCATTCTCCTTATAACCCTGCTATTTTGGTAGGCTCTCTCTCTGCCTCTCTCTGTTCTCTCTCTCTCTGTTCTCTCTCTCTCTCTGTTCTCTCTCTCTCTCTCTCTCTCTCTCTCTCTCTGAGTTTGTGGGTATGTGCATGTGCACATGCGCACATGCACACTCTGCTCTGAGTCATTCTACCCCTGCTTTGCTCACTATGTTTTCTCTAATCTCAAACCCCTGCTATTCTCCCATCTCTAGCACATATTCCAGTCTTACTGGCTGTGTTCAGTCTACTTCTTTCTCTCTCTGTCTGAGACTTTCCTATATACCATTGCCCCTCAATATCTTCAATAAAACTTTCCACTAAACCATACCATGGAGTGACCATGTCATCAGTTTATACAAACCCTTGACTTCTTTATCATGTGTCCACATCTGGGAGAGAAAGAAGACATATTTAGCCTCTTATCTGAAACACAATTGTTAAATTGATGACAAATTTTATTCAGAGATCAATATTTCATTAAAGTTGAGGGATGGTTCAGTGAAAAATTCCGCATTGCACAACTGAGGAATCAGTTTGAGTCTCCAGCACCCACACAGATGTCAAGATCCAATGGTAATCTGCTAGTAATCACATTGGAGATAGGAAATTGGAGCTATGGGGGCCTGAAGCATAATTACTAACTAAACAAATCAACAGGCTTTGGATTCTTTTTGTACAATGGAACATGGATATGATGTTTGTGGTGGACCACACTATTTGTGTATATTTGACACATGCTCAGAACATGTTCTGACAAATTTCAGGAATCATACACTTAATTGAGTCATCATCATTCCTTCTTATTATTTGTTCTATTTTGTCATCAACATTCATGTTCATCAACATTTCTATGTTCATAGAATGGGGCTTTAACAATAACCTTACTCTCCATATTTGCATAATTAGGAAATGGTATTTTTGGAGATGTAATAATTTTTAAAGATGTTTAGAGATTTACATGTTAAATTTTAGTTGCTGTGAAGCCTAAAACCTTCCTGTTCAAGTGTTTACCTTAAGAGTCAGATTCGTGCAACTTCTATTGATCCTATTGGGAGCATACATATGAAGTAAAAATGACAGATTTTAATACCTAAGAAATTGCCATAAACACTTGTTGACACTGGCAAGTTAATTGAAACGTGCTTCCTTGAATTAGGAAATTTTACATATCATGTAATAAATTTTAAGTGATTTAAGTATATATAAATATTTTCTCATTGTGAAGTCAAAATCTGTTTGCAGTGTCGTAGTTAACCTATGACAGCTCTGTGATTTACCTCTCTGATGCTGGCACAGACTAATTTCTATGCTCATTTCCTGACATCTTCTTCCTTCACACTTCTGTCAGTAAAATGGTTGAGTCTGTTAGTATTGTGTTCATCAAGTGTTCTTCTGTCTTTCACCGTCTTGGATGAATGAATGAAAATAGAAGTAAATCACATTCTGGACTCTTATAATATTAAAGTAATTCTTCAGTCGCAATAACTTGGGCTTTTCAAAAAAGAATGCTTTCTTCAAGGACATTGGAAGCAATCAGGAAACTTTCCCCTTGACAGCTAGCTTTCATAGTACTACAAGGTATTTTGAAGATAGCTGAGGAAGAAAAAATTGATGCTAATATGCAAAGATGGACTCTGCATGCTACAATACTGACCTACAAGTTAAGACATGTCTGCTGGTGAAATGATTCTAGAAGTATTATTGAATATTGAAATGGGAATGAGAAATGGTTTCCATAAGTTCATGTGTTTGGGAATTTCATCCCTAGCTGAGACATTCTAGAACTTTGAGGACATGAAAATTTACTGGAGGAAGTTCCATGTTACTGTGGTGGACTTTCAGACTGTATAGCCCTGTCCTATGTACTGTTCTCTTTCTGTTTCATAAGGGCTATGGAGATGTGATCTCTCCTCTTCCAGCTCCTACCTCCATGCTTTCCCTCCATTATGAACATCTAGGCCTCTGGAATGGTAAGCTAAAACAAATTGTCTTTCTTAAATTGATATTTGTCTTATATTTTATTAAAGCAACAGAAGAGTGATTAATGCGGAAGCTGATACCAAGAAGTAGGGTGTGTTTGCAAAGACCCTGATCATGTCATTTTGGGGGAGGAATTTAGATTTTTGGATTATAAAGGTATTTGGATGCTATAAGTAGAGCTTAATGGAACATTCTAGTAGGATTCTAAAAAACAGCAGTGAAAAGAGTAATGTAGTCTATGGAGGTCCAGCTTATGATGCTTCAGAGGGAATCAGGGACTTTATTAGTAAATAAGATAGCTGTTTCTGTGATATTTTAGCAATGAATCTATCTGGCTTCTGTCTGTATATGAAGAACTTGCTTGAGGCTAAGTGAAAAGTAATGAACATGTTTCTTTGGCAGGGAAAATTTTAAGACAATATAATGTTGAATCTGTGGAATGGTTATTACTGATTACTCTTAAGAACTTTAAAATGAAAACAGTGCAAGTGGACCAAAACCAAACCAAACCAAACCAAACCAAACAGACAACCTGCACAGCTCTTGGTGGAGAGAGTATTTTGGAGCTAGATGTTACAGCCAAGACCTGTGGTGACCAGAAAACTGTAATTGTTAAGGAGATGTCTGCACTGTAAAGATAAGAAAGACACCTTCTGGTCAAAATCCCACACACCTAAGCTTCCAACTTGTACAAAGAGCCTAAGGGGTTTACTACTCCTAGAAAGCATGAGAAATCCTCTGCAAATGTAGTCTATCCCAAACATGTTGGCAATACCTTCCACAAAGTACTTAATCTGGGGACATGAAAGATGACAGAATGAAGGGGTCCTGGAGTCTTCATGGTTTCAGAGAGTCACTGAGGCTAGGTAACTTGTGTAAGGTCTGGAGTCTCTGTAAGAAAGTCTTGAGATGCTATTGAAGGACGCTATGAAAATTTAATGTGATGGAGACTCAGAGATATTGAAGATGCCAGAGACAGGAAACATCTGCCAAAGAAAGTGGCATACCAGTAATGGTACCAGCCCAAGAGAGAAGTGTATGCGTGAAGCAAACCTGTAAGGGTAGAGCCACTTAAGCACTTTGAAATAAAAAAGACTGTACAGCAGACATGAGTTTACAGGATTTAAACTTCTTGTTGGCTTTCAATTTTAATTTGACCCAACACTTTTCTTCCTTTGTCCCCATTCCTTTCTATTGGTGTGGGAATGTTTATTCTGTATCATTGTATGACAGAAATATGAAAGGTGCCATTTTATTCTGTACAGAGGAGTCAGAGTCTCTTGAGTTTCAGGAGAGATTTTGGATTTTGAACAGTGTTGAGAGGGTTAAAGACTATAGAGACTTTTGTGGTTACATTAAGCAAATTTTTCTTTGTGATATGGCCATCCACCTATGAGAGGCAATGGTTGAATGTGATTTGAATGAGAAATGTCACCCATAGGCTCATGTTGATGGCATTGTTTGAGCAGGTGATGGACATGGAATCCCCATGGAATATAGATGTTCTTGGGGTTTGAGTTTAATACCATGCTTCATTTCCTATTCTTTTTTGGGGGGGACTGTTGAAATGTGTTCTCTTAACATCTGGATCCTGCTGCCATGCTTTTCCTTCCATTGTCATCTGCTAAGCCTATGAAACCACAACCCAAATATTTTTTCCCTTAAGTTTCTATTGGTTATGCCATTTTACAAGAGCAGCAGAAAGTATCAAATACATGTAATAACAAATTGAATTGGAAGCCTGCTCTGTATAAGGGAATTCATGCCTCATACTGTAAACCTGGTTTAAAGCCTACAGCTGGGAAGTCATAGGTCCTGGGTTGGGGGAACCTCTTACTGTTCATTCAGCCATGCAGCTGGGGAAGTCATAGGTCCTGGGTTGGAGGATCTATTATTGTTCATTTTGCCAATGAACATTGCATCAAACTGCCTTCTAAATATTTACATTTATACCCTTAGACCAATGCTGATCTCAATGTTGGTCAGAGAAGCTTGCTTTTGTAGTCGATAGAGAGAGGAATGACAGCTCAAATGTTCTGAGAATCAATGAGTGTAGTGCTCATCTCTTTATCAACACTTCTGCCAATATAAGTCATGGAAAGGAGGCAGAAATAATGTAAAGTCAGAAGACGGGGAGAGATGGAGAGAGATGCTGTCTTCTGGACATCACTTGGCGATGGCATTCATGAACCCATGGCAACTTCTGTTACCTATACAAAACTTGGACACGATAAAGCCAGATAATTGGATCTTGGTTTTGTTTGCTGGTTTGTTCGTCCATTTAAGACCATCAGCTTTTGTTAAGGCAATATTTTTTAAAAAAAATTTATTGAAAGGAGTTTATTCAACTCCTTCCCAGGGGGATTCATACATGCTTCTACACCTGTCCTCTTTATCTAACTTCTCTGGGTCTGTGGATAATAACATGATTATCCTTTACTTAACAGCTAATATCCACTTATACATGAGTATATACTATGTCTTTAGGTTTTTTGGTCTGGGTTACCTTGATCAGGACTACTTGATCTGAGGGAGGGAGGGATGATCAAGTGTATAGAGAGGTGACTGGAATAGGTGAGTATTTACAGGTTAAATGGAAACTTAGTACAGTAGAAATATTCTAGAACCTATGAGGATGACAGTACTAAAGACTCCTACTAATAGAGGATATGGAGTCTGAATTGGCCATCTTCTATAACCAAGCTAAGTTCCCCATGGTGGAAATGAGACACCAACCCAGCCACAAAGTCTTCTATCTGCAAGATATGCTGGGGCATTGGTGGCACAAACCTTGTGGGAGTAGCCAATCAATGACTGACTTAACTTGAGGCCTAACCCAAGAGAAGGAACCCATTCCCCACACTGACTAGATGGCCAGGATCCTGCAGCTACATGGCTCAGAGACATAGGCTAACAAACACTACTGACAAAAACATTAAAATGTCCCCATAGATAAGGGGACATCTGATAGGAGCAGATACAGAGACCTATACAAAAATATTATACAGAGCTCACATTAACCTGGCACAAAACATGGAGTTAGGATTGTAGGAGTCATAGAGGTCGAGGACAACAGGAGAACATGTCCCACAGAAGCAATTAAGAAGATCTCATAGGGGCTCACAGAGACTCAAGCGACAATCAAGGATCCTGCATGGGTGTACATCAGGCCCTCTGCATGCATGCTGTGGTTGTTTAGCTTGGGGTTTTTGTTGGACACCTAACAGTGAAAGTAGCGGTGTCTCTAACTTTTGTGACTTCTCTTAGAACCTCCTCCCTTCAGCTCGGCTGCTTTGTCCATCCTTGAAATGAAGGATAATGTCTAGTCTTTTTGCATCTTGTTTTGTCAAGAACAGTTGAAGCCCTTGGGAGATCTCCTCTTTTCTTAATGAAATGGATATGTCAGTGGATCTGGGGAAGAGGAGATGTGGGAACGTAGGCATGGAGGACAGGAGGGAGGGAAGGTTGGCGTGGTGGAGGGGAGGGAAGGAAGGCTGCATTTGGGGTATATGAGAGAACAATAAAGAAAATGAAAAACTATCAAAAATAATAAAGGGTGTGTGTGTGTGTGTGTGTGTGTGTGTGCTGTAGTGTATGGGTGGTTCATAAAAGTGTACAGAACCATAAGAAGGAAATATGTCTTTTAATGAAGAAAGGGAGGTTGGTATTCATGTGACATTGAAGTAGAAGGGGGGAATATTTTGATGGAGAAAGGAGGAAAGCAAGAACATTATAAGAGAAGTGGTTTGAGGATTTAAAAGAAGATGAATAAGAGAAAATATAGTGACAGGTGTGTGAGAATGCCATATTACAGTTAATCACTGTATGGTGCCTTAAAAGTAACTTTAAAATGAGGTAAAGAGAAAAAAATATTATACCTTGACATCATTATTTATTTATTCCTTATCAGTATTTTATTGCTTAAACAATTATTTTAAACAAAAAGATGAAATTCAATCTTTTGCTTTGTTCCTCTATATTTAAAAGTATCCATACATGAAAGCTATATCCCTGACCTAAATCCATGAATCAATGTAATCCATATAATGATAACAAATGTCACTCCCATATTGTAGTGCAAACTTATGCATGATGCTATAATATTTAGTATTTCATTATAACTCATATTTGTCTTGTCTACCTATCATTTAATGAGTATATTCTACTTAATTAGTATGAATGAGTATCTGAAAATATAATCACAAATAGATTTCACTAAGATTTTTTTATTTTCAATTAAATTTCTATATTACTTCTTTTAAGCTTGCCACCTTTCATGGTTTACTAAATCCATCATTAAATTTTATCACCATTCCTTTAGTGTTAAATAGTTATGCATTTATGGTCAGACAATATGATTTAGTGGGAAAGGTGCTTACTGTTCCAACATAGGTAACTAAGTTTGAGTCCCCAGCCTCCTTGTAAAAAGCTCTGCATGACAGGACACACCTGTATTCACAGAGCTGGGAGACAGAAACAGGAGGACCTCAGAGGCTCTGTCATGCCAGTGAGCCAACTGAGCCTCAAAGGGAGATCATGTCTCAAAAGATGAAGTGCCCAGAAATAGAAGAAAATACCACACCTCTAACAATAGTCTGAGTTTTTCATCCCTAGCACTGTTATAAAAAGTTCTTCATTTCAGATCACATCTATACACATACACACACACATACACACACATACATACACACACACACACACACACACACACACATTTTAGTGATTTCATTTATTTTGAGGGTATTCTAATTTTCTTTTAAATTTTTAATTTATAGTATGGGGATTAGATTAGGTTTTTCTCTTCTCTTAAAATTTTAATTTATAAAAAAAATTTTAAGTTATAGTATGGTGGTGTTAATTTAACTGCTTTTGAACAAAGTGAGAAACACCATTAAAAGACTTCTGGGGAGAGTGGGGAGGACAGTCTGGATCTCTGTAAACAAAGCAGCTAAACCAAGCCGTGGATCTCCAAGTGTCTCTGCTGAGCCTGTTCCTTCTAACAGCAGATGGATGGGACTGGACAGCACAGCAGATGAAGGGGGAATTCCCCAGTGGAGACCCAGTCCTCTCTCACACTGCCAGGTGTACAGAGGACAGATGAGATCAGGACTAGCTAATAGGATAAGCAAAGACAAATTTCGGGTTTTGCAGACTGAACAGGTGAAAATGTAACCGATGATAATTGAAAGCTAATTATCAGCTAGCAATTGGCTGCCAGGTGTGCCAAGCCACCTAAAAGACAAGTCAGGGAGGATTGTGAAGATATTTACTTTTGGCCCAAATAAGATAAAAGTGTTTCCTGACAGAAATCCAGCATAGGAAAATTCATCTTACCTTTGCTGTGTGTTGGCCAGCCTGGGATCTAACCAGGATACAGAGTATGGAAAAAGCAAAGTGATTATGGATTTTGTGTCATTGACACCTTATACCTTTCTAAGTTGGATTTTTTCCAAATAAGTAAGAGCAGAACTACAGTAACCACAAAAGCCACGTCTTTTGGCTGAAAGCCATTCTGGGAGCATGCTGCCTCCACTCTTTAAGAAGCTCTGAGCACCAGATTCACTAGCATAAAGTAAAGGATACTTTTTGTCTAATGATGCATACTATATATTCCTGTAGTAGCATTTCCTTTACAAGCAAATATTTAAATAAACTGAGCGAGAAAATCAAGGTCATAAAGTTAGTAAGCAGTTGACTTAAGAAGGAAATAGAAACATACCTGTTCATTGGTGCAATTTTATTGTTGTTCTCTGCTGTTTTCTGATGAAAGTATGTTTCACGCTTGAAAGAATAACAGGTTCCTTCTTTTTATTCCTACAGATTTTTCCATGACTCTGCTAATTCCAAGATATAAAATTTTAATAAAGACTTACTGTATTAAAGTTCATTTTTATAGAAAAGAAATGACAAGTGCTTGTTCAATGAGTGACCATGGTGAATGCTCCTATCTAGACGAGAAAGAGGATTACCAAGAATCCTGTTAGCCAGAGCGGACTCTGGATAACAACTACTGCCCTGACGACTCTTCAGCAATCTATATACTGGCAATACTAGAACTTTATTCAAATAAAGAATAGTTTGTGCATTTCTATGGTTGTGTAATTTTTACATATTTATTTATTTATTATTGGTTGTTTTATTTATTTACATTTCCAATGTTATTCTCCTTCCTGGTTTCCCTTCCACCAACCCACAATCCCTTCCTTGCTCCCCACTGCCTCTGAGGGTGCTCACTCACCCGCCTACTCCTGTCTCACCACCCTAGCATCCCCTATGCTGAGGCATCAAACCTTCATAAGACCAAGCCCCCTCCCGCTCTACTGATGCCAGGTAAGGCCATCCTCTGCTACATATGCGACTGGAGCCATAGCTCCCTCCATACATATTCTTTGGTTGGTGGTTTAGTCCCTGGGAGTTCTATTAAGTGTTCTTCCTAAGGAGTTGCAATCCCCTTCAGCTCCTTCAGTCCTTCCCCTAACTTTTCTATTTGGGTCCCAATGCTCATTCTGATTGTTGGCTGCAAACATTCACATTTGTATTTGTCAGGCTCTAGCAGCGCCTCTCAGGGGACAGCTATACTATGCTCTTGTCAGTAAGCATTTCTTGGTGTCAGAAATAGTGTCTGGGTTTGGTTTTTGCAGATGGGATAGATCCTTAGGTAGGGCAGTCTCTGGACAGCCTTTCCTTCAGTCTCTGCTCCATTTTCTGTACCTGAATTTCCTCTAGACAGGAAAAATTCTGGGTTAAAAGTTTTGAGATGGGTGGGTGGCCCCATCCCTCAACCAGGGCCATGCCTATCCACTGGATGTGGTCTCTACAGATTCTACATCCCCTTTGTTCAGTATTTTGCCTAATGTCATCCCCATTGGGTCCTGGGAACCTCTTGTTTCTCTGGGATCAGAGACTTTCCAATGGCTACCCTCACTTCCCCATACCCTACTGCTACATACATTTGCTCAATTTCCTGACCCTCTTCACTTCTCTGTTTCCTCCCATACCTGATCCTTCCCCCCCTTTTACCTTCCCCTCTTCTCTCCCTCCCAGGATTTCTCCCTTCTCTACCTCCAGTGATTATTTTACTGCCCTCCTAAGTAGGGCTAAAGCACCACACTTTGGTCTTCTTTCTTGTTGAGCTTCCATGTTTACATGGGTTGTATCATGGGTATTCTGAGATTTTGGCCTAATATCTACTTATCCGTGCGTGTATACCATGTGTGTTCTTTTGTGTCTGGATTACCTCACTCAGGATGATATCTTCTAGTTCCCTTCCTTTGCCTGCAAATTTCTTGAAATCATTATTTTTAGTAGTTGAGTAGTACTCCATTGTGTAAATGTACCACATTTTCTGTATCCATTTCTTTTTGAAGAACATCTGGGTTCTTTCCAGCTTCTGACTATTATAGATAAGGCTGCGATGAACATAGCAGAGCATGTGTCCTTGATATATGTTGGGGCATCTTTTGGGTATATACCCAGGAGTGATATAGCTGTGACCTTAGGTATATACCAATTTTCTGAGAAAACACCAGAGTGTTTTTCAGATTGTTTGTACCAGCTTACAATGCCACAAACAATGAAGGCGTGTTTTTCTTTCTCCACATTCTTGCCAGCATCTGCTGTTACCTGAGTTTTTTATCTTAGCCATTCTGACTGGTGTGAGGTAAGGTAGAATCTCTGTGTAGTTTTGATTTACATTTCCCTGGTGACTAAGGAAGGATGTTTGACATTTCTTTAGGTGCTTCTTGGCCATTCAAGACTCCTCAGTTGAGAATTCATTCTTTAGCTCTGTACCCCATTAAAAACTAACTTATTCTTTGCTAATGGCATGCAATTGACATTCATTCTGATTAATCTCACTTTCCAGGACCCTTTTATCTGTCTCTCACCCATATCAAACTCCATTTCCTCCCCACAAATACTTTTCTCACATTTCTGACATGTATGTGTGTGCATGTTTATTACTGAACTTAAGCAAGGTCATCTCCTTTACTATGGTATGCAACTATCCATTTGTCCCTGGTGGAATCATCAGTGGGTACACAACCAAAAGCAGATACTTCCTTTTCTCTTGTATCCATCAGTAGTCTATAGTTTACTAGTGAGACATAGTCATGTGCACCCCTCCTCACTCAGGAATGACTGTTTCTTGCCTGTCTTGGTTAGGGTTTCAATTGTTAGGATAAAACACCATGACCAAATGCAACTTGGGATGGAAGGAGTTCAATTTTAGATTACATTCTACATCACAGTCAATCGTCAGAGAGGTAGGAACTGAAGTAGAAGCAATGGAGGATATTGGTTACTGGTTTGCTCCTTATGGTTTGCTTAGCATACTTTCTTCTATGATCAAGGACCACATACTCATATCAATCATTAATCAAAACAATACCCTATAAGTGCCCCTAGAGGCTGATCTTATGAAGGTATTATTTTCAGTTTAAATTCTCTTTCCCAGATGTGTCTAGTTTTGGGTCAAGTTGACAAAACCAACAAGAGCACATGTCTAGCCTTGTAAGTGCATCTGCTGGGAGTTCATGATTGCAATAGCTGTGTTAGACCCCGAAACAGTGTTTTTACCCTTTCTCCCTACCTCTCAGCTCATTGCATACTTCTCTTCTGTTATTCCCCAAGCATTTAAGATGGCAGTTCGAACATTCTATTTATAGTAAAAAGCATTCAACCATCACTAGAAGTCTCTACACACATTGCTATTCACTGCAAAGAGATGTTTCCCTGATCAAATCTAAGACTAGTATTTGTTTGCATGTGATAAGTGTAGGCGGATCTACTAGAGAATGGGTACCTTCTTAGGGGCCACATCGCTGATGAAAAATGAGTCTCCATCTCCCAGCATCCATTATTTGCCAATATCTCCTCAGGTAGGAATGGGATTTCATGAGCCCCTCCTCACTTATGCTGGTACGTTTGGTTGATATTATACAGGTCTTGTACATGAACTCATCTCTCATATGAACTCATGTGTTGAATGGACCTGTCATTTCTGGCTACTACTGTTTCACTACAAATGTTTAATACCTTCTTTCTGTACCTTCTCTTGGGCCTTTTCTCTTTCTCTTTCTTTATTCTGTCAAATCTGATATGTTACTTTTTGTTCCATCTTATTATATTTTAGTATGATTTTATTTAAGTTTATTGTTATCCTATAGAAACTTGTTTGTTTTCTAATGAGAGACAAAAAGAGACACAAATCTGGACATGAGAGGAAGTGAGGGAAGGGACAGGAAGAAGTAGAGAGAGAAAGAAACAGTATTCAGGATATATTATGTGATTATATATATATATATATATATATATATATATATATATATATATATATATGTATGTATGTATAATACTCTACTTTCAATAAAAGTATAAAATGTTAAATATAAAATTATAAAAATGACTAATACTTTAGGTCAGAATGTTTATGAAGCAGAGTGCTTAAGAGAAAAAAATTAGAGAGGTTCTCCATGGAAGGGATCTGGAAGGAGAAGAACACAACTGTCATCTCCAAATAAACAGCTAGGCCGTTTTCTTGAACTTGCTGCTTTTCTTCTTTTTCTTCCCTCAGAATCTAAGTCACTACTCTTTAATTTGGATGCTAATGAGCAGTAAAATGGCTAAACCATGGGCATGAATAAGGGGAAGATAGACAACAGAGGTCTTAAGGGGAAGCTCATGAAGAAGATAATAAACCCTTGACGAATCCAGCATCACCTGCACATTATGACCTACTATATTCAGGGCATGAAGACTCACTCCACTTTCTGAACCAGGGGTCTGCTCACAGGGACCTGAACTTCTCCCTGCTAGATTGGTAAAAGCTGAATTAGTTCTATGAATCTCTCTTGGAAACTGCCTGGTACTTAACCTTCCCTGACCTTCTGCGGGCTATGCAGAAGTGGACATTTGTCTTCTTCTTATTGGTGCTTTTTATTCCCCTCTTTTCCACATCCTGTACTAGATTTCCATGTTTCCCTACTAATAAGAATGTAAATGTCTCTAGAGGCATATCATGCAAATTTTAACCCACCCTGACTTTTATGTGGCAAACACATTTCTTACTCTCTTTGTTCTGTAAGAAAGGGTAAGAACTGAAAGGTACAGGTGCACCTTTTTTTTAAGTGGGTGGGCAGGATTCTAACTGAGAGGAAGATGGTGGTCTTCCTACTTGACCTCTTTGAGTAGTAGAGGTGCTGTGCAGCCAAGAGCAATTTGTGTTTATACTGAAGTCACAGCTCAGCATTACATGTAACAAACTAGTTTTCAATAGATGAACAAAAGTTTGACATGGGACTGAATTTCTGAGGCTTTCTTCAAAAGCTCCTTTTTCTTTTAAAGAATTGGTTTTTTTTTTGGTTTTTTTTTTTTGGTTTTTTTTTTTTTTTTTTTTTTTTTTTTTGGTTTTTTTGGAGTCCTCTATCACTTCTTGCTCTTATATTCTTATTGTACAGTTCCCTGAGCTCTGAGGAGAGAGATTTGAAGAATTCCCATTTAGAGCTGAGTGTTCAGAGGCCTCTCATTCATTTCATAATGTGTGGCTGTGGGTCTCCATATTCACTCCCTTCTGCTTCAGAAGAAAATTGTCTCTGATGATGGATAAGTAAGTCATTATAACAGAATGTTATTTTATTGCTATGTTTTGGGGTTTGATTTTATTCTGTTTGTGGAGTTGTGTTGTTGTTAGGGTTACTTTGGGTTTTTTTATTTATTTGTCTTGTTTTGCCTTTTGGGTATTTGTGGTTTCTTTATTTTTGTTTTCCTTTGTTTTGGTTTGGTTTGTTACATTTTAGAACAGTAGAATTTGAGTTTACCCTAGTTCTCCTGGGTATTGAATCTCAAGTTTTTTTTTTTTTATTACCTAAGCATTTTTAGGACTGGGTTTCATATTACAGTAAGACTTCATTCAAATCAGATATTGGTTGGTTATTCCCACAAACTGTGTCACCATTAAGAGAAAATCTTGAAGGCAAGAAGCCTTGTAGGTCAAAGAGTCTGTGTCTGTTTTGGTATTTATGTCTTATCTCAATCTCCCCGTGTTCCATGAATTATGTAGGTGTCATCTTCAATAATGGAGCTTGGCCCTGAGTTTGTAGAGGGAAATCTTGACAATAGGCTGGGTTATTTAGGGATTTTTATAGGACATTTTTAAGCAAAATATGCAATACAATTATATAGAAAACAACCGTGGTACTGAAAGCTTCATTTGCAGATTTAGGATGGCCAAATGGTAGACAGAGTTCTGTCTACCTATTATTTGGTGATTTCATAACCTTCATATATTGTATATTTTAGGGAAGAATCTACCATATTATGTTTCCATAGTACTTCTCAAATGGCCTTTAATTGATTAATTAAATGGCAATTAATCCTGACCTGTATTTCCTGTCTTGGTTCCCTCTTCCTTCCCTGTTGACCTTCTTGTTACAGCTCTCCACCACACCCATAAATAATTCTAGTTCACTTTTCTTTTTTTTTGTTTGAATAAAATTTTTATTGAATATATTCATATACATTTCTTTTTTGATATATTTTTTATTTACATTTCAAATGATTTCCCCTTTTCTGGTCCCCCACTCCCCAAAAGTCACATAAGCCCCCTTCCCTCCCTCTGTTCTCCCACCCACCCCTTCCCACTTCCCTGTTCTGGTTTTGTCTTATACTGCTACACTGAGTCTTTCCAGAACCAGGGGCCACTCCTTCGTTCTTCTTATACCTCATTTGATATGTGGATTATGTTTTGGGTATTCCAGTTTTCCAGGCTAATATCCACTTATTAGTGAGTGCATACCATGATTGATCTTTTGAGACTGGGTTACCTCACTTAGTATGATGTTCTCCAGCTCCATCCATTTGCCTAAGAATTTCATGAATTCATCGTTTCTAATGGCTGAATAGTACTCCATTGTGTAGATATACCACATTTTTTGCATCTATTCTTCTGTTGAGGGATACCTGGGTTCTTTCCAGCTTCTGGCTATTATAAATAGGGCTGCTATGATCATAGTGGAGCATATATCCTTATTACATGCTGGGGAATCCTCTGGGTATATGCCCAGGAGTGGTATAGCAGAATCTTCTAGAAGTGACATGCCCAGTTTTCTGAGGAACGCCAGACTGATTTCCAGAGTGGTTATACTAATTTGCAACCCCACCAGCAGTGGAGGAGTGTTCCTCTTTCTCCACATCCTTGCCAACACCTGCTGTCTCCTGAGTTTTTAATGTTAGCCATTCTGACTGGTATAAGGTGAAATCTCAGGGTTGTTTTGATTTGCAGTTCCCTGATGACTAATGAAGTTGAGCATTTTTTAAGATGTTTCTCCACCATCCGAAGTTTTTCAGGTGAGAATTCTTTAACTCTGTACCCCATTTTTAATAGGGTTATTTGCTTTTCTGGGATCTAACTTCTGAGTTCTTTGTATATATTGGATATTAGCCCTCTATCTGATGTAGGGTTGGTGAAGATCTTTTCCCAATTTGTTGGTTGCCAATTTGTCCTTCTGATGGTGTCCTTTGCTTTACAGAAACTTTGTAATTTTATGAGGTCCCATTTGTCAATTCTTGATCTTAGAGCATAAGCTATTGGTGTTCTGTTCAGGAACTTTCCCCCTGTACCCATGTCCTCAAGGGTCTTCCCCAGTTTCTTTTCTATTAGCTTCAGAGTGTCTGGTTTTATGTGGAGGTCCTTGATCCATTTGGAGTTGAGCTTAGTACAAGGAGACAAGTATGGATCAATTCGTATTCTGCATGCTGACCTCCAGTTGTCTAGTTCACTTTTCTAGGGAGATCTGTATGTGCTCCCACACACCTCTAATCCATTGCTCTGTACCAAACATCTGTGATAATACAGAGTTTAACTTTTTTTAAATCATTGGCTTAACAGATAATATCCATAAATAAACAAACAGATCCTATAAATGTGTTTCTCAATCTGGGTTTCTTCAGTCAGGATAATTTTTTTCTAGTTTTATCCATTTACCAAAAATTTCATGATTTCTTTCTTTCTTTCTTTCTTTCTTTCTTTCTTTCTTTCTTTTCTTTTCTTTTCTTTTTTTCTTTTTTCTTTCTTTCTTTTTTTTGGGGGGGATGGCTGAGTAATACTCTACCATGTAAATGTACTACATTTTCTTTAAACATTCTTCTGTTGGTGGACATCTACACTGTTTTCAATTTCTGCCTCTTATAAATACTAAAGTAATGAACATGAATGAAGAAGTATCTCTGCAGTAGATGAAATAACCCTTATGCATACACCTAAGAGTGATAGCAAAATCTTGAAGCATATCAAGTCTCATATTTCAGAGGAACAGCCACAGTAATCTCCATACTGGTTGTATGAGTTTGCATTCCTACCAGCAATAAATGAGTTTTCCCTTGCCCCACATCTTCACCAGCTTAAGTTGTTACATATTTTATTGATGATCCAACCTATTCTGAAAGAGGTATTATGAAATCGCCAAATAGTTTTGATTTGAAGTTTCCTGATGACTAAGAGTATTGAATATTACTTTAAATGTTTTCTCATTCATTTGAGTTTTCTCTATTGAGAATTCTGTTTAGATCAGTACCCTATTTTTGATTGGGTCATTTGTTATGTAGGTTTGTGTGTGTGTGGGTCTTTATATATTATGAATATTAGCCCTCTAGTAAATGTTTATTTGTAACAAAACAAAACAAAAAACTTTTGCCCATTCTGTAGGTTGCTACAAGTCGCTGCTTTGTCTAAATGACATTGTCATTTGTCATGCACAAGCTTTTCAATGTCACGAGATAACTTTAATTAATTGTTGCCCTTGGTGTATGAGCTAACAACATTCAGTTCAGGAAAACTTTTTTTGTGCTAATGAGTTCAAAGGTATGCCCCACTTACATTTTCAATAGGATCAATGTATCTAGTTTTATGTTGAGGCTTTTGATTCATTTACCATTGTCACAGGGTGAAGAGAGTATGGATCTTTTTGGATTATTCTACATGCAACCATGCAGTTTAACCAGCACCATTTGTTAACGAGTATGTCCTTTTTTAAATGTGTGTTTTCTAGATTCTTTATTAAATTCTAGGTTTCCATATATGTTCAGATTTATACCTGGGTCTTGAATTTTATTTCATTGACGTGCCTGTTTATTTGCCAGTACTGTGATGTTTGTATTACTAGAGCTCTGTAGCACAACTTGAAATAAGGAATGGTGATTTCTCCAAAAGTTATTATTTACAGCTGGGATTTTGTGTTTCCATATGAATTTTAAGATTGTCCTTTCAAGATGTGTGAAGGATTGTGTTGAAATTTTAATGGAAAATGAACTGAATATGTAGATTACTTTTGGTAGAATTACCATTTTTACAATATTGATGTTACTCCTACTGATCCACAAGCATGGAAAATCTTTTCCATCTTATGATATCAACTTCATTTTTTTCTTCAGTTCCTCAACATTTTTATCATACAAGGCTTTTACATGCTTGGTTAGAGTTAATTTAGAATAAATTATATTATTATAGGATAGTATAAAATGTGTTGTTTTTCTGATATCTTTCTCTCTGTGTTTGACACTAATATATAGGAAGAACTGCAATTCTGAGTCAATTTTATATCCAGCTACATTGCTTAAAGTGTGTATCAGTTCTAGGAGTTTACCTGCGGAATTTTTAGGGTAACTTACTATCACATTGTCTGCAAATAAAGATACTTTGACTTCTTCCTTTCCAATTTATATCCCCCTTGATCTTCTTAATTTGTCTTATTTCTCTATTTGAGACTTTAAGTACTATATTGAATAGGTATTGAAAGGGTCGATAGTCCTGTCTCATTCCTGATTTTAGTTGAAATGCTTGATGTTTGTATCCATTTAAGTTGATGTCAGCTATGGGCTTGCTATAAACTGTCCTTATTATGCTGCCATATGTCCCTGTATCCCTAATATCTTCATGACTTTATAATGGAAGAGTATAAGATTTGGCAAAGGCCATTTCTGCACTTAATAAAATAATCATGTGAGATTTGTTTTACTTTGATTATATGGTGGATTACATTTATCATTTTATATACACTGAACCTTTCCTGTATCTTATTCATGGGTAGATGTTATTCTTGATGTGTTCTTGGATTTGGTTTGCACATATTTTATTGAGGATGTTTACGTCTATGTCCATGAGGGAAAACAGTTTGTAATGTTCTTTCTTATTTGGAACTTTATCTGGTTTTGGTATCAGAATAACTGTGACCTCATAAAATGAATTGAGCAATGTTCCTGCTGTTTCTGTTTTGTGCAATAATTTATAGTGTATTGATGTTAACTCCTTTTTGAAAGTGTGGGAAGATTTTTTGCTAAAGTCACTTGGTGCTGGGCTTTTTGGTTTTTGTTAGGAAGAATTTTAATGACTACTACTTCAACAGAGGTTACAGGTCTGTTCAAATTGCTTATGTGATCTTGATTTAACTTTAGTGACTTGTATGTATGGAGAAAAATATTCATTTCTTTTATATTCCCAAATTCAGTAAAATACAGGGTTTTAATATATATCTTTGTGATTTTCTGAATGCACTTGTCATTTGTTATGTCCACATTTTTAACTATACTTCTGCTAATTTAGATCTTCTCTGTATATCTTCTTATTAATTTGGATAAGGGCTTGTTGACATTATTGATTTTATCAAAGAACTAACTCAGTTTTATTGATTCTTTGCTTTGTTTTGTTATTACTTTTGTTGTTTGTTTCTTTCATTTTTATTGATTTCAACCCTGAGTTTAAGTATTTCTTGCCATCTACTTCTTTTGGGTATAATTTCTTCTTTTTATCCTAGATGTTTCAGAGCTGCTGTTAAATTACTGTTAGAAATTTATCCAATATAGAACCATCACCTTCATGTCCAATAAGTTTGGATATGTCATGTATATTCTTCTTTATTCAATTCTACAATGTCTTTTATTTCTTATTTTTTTTCTTCACCCATTTGTCTTTCAGTAGTGAGTTGTTCAGTTTCCATGAATTGCAATCTTTCTTTTGTTTCTGTTCTTATTTATATCTAGCTTTAATCTGTGGTGGTCAGTATGTGGTTAATTGAAAGAGATTTCAATGAAATGCTGAGAAAGCCTATTCCTTTCGTATGGGTGAGTATCCATTAGGTACAATTAACCAATGTCAATTTATAATTTATAATGTAAGTTTGTTCCAAAATTTCTGTTTATTGTTTTCTTCATGATCTGTCTATTAGTGAGAGTGGGTTAACAATGTCTCCCTCTGTGAGTCTGGGAGAGTCAATATGTGATTTATAAGAAAGTTTACAAACTTGGGGTATATATATATCAATATCTTCTTGGTAGAATTTTCCTTGAGTATGTAGTGTGGTGTCCTTCAGTGTCTATTCTGGTTAGTTTTGTCTTGAAGTCAATTTTGTCAGATATGAAAATATATTGTCAGATATTGGCTATACCAGTTTGCATCTTAGGTTCATTTGCTTGAAATATCCTTTTACCCTGATGTGATGCTATTCTTGATACTAAGATGTATTTCTTGGATTCAGAAGAGGATGGATCCTGCTTCCAGATCCAGTAAATATATGTTGGTTTTTTTATTGTGAAATTCAGACTATTAATGTTGACAGATATTATTCCTGAGTAGTGTTTACTTATTGCTATTATATTGTTACTGTTTTTTCTGCTGCTGCTGTTGTCATTTTGTGGGATAAAGTTAAGAGTTGTGGTGGTGGTAGTGGTGGTGGTGGTGGTGGTGGTAGTGGTGGTATGTGTGTCTACATATGTGTGTTTCTTCTCTTTAGATTTTATTTATTTCTTGTGTTTTCTTCAGTGTGTTTAAGTTTTCTATATGTTGGATTTTTCCTTGGAGTGCCTTTTTTAGAGCTGAATTTGTAGAAAGCTATTGCTTAAATTTACTTTTATCAATAAAATGCCTTACTTTATCCATTTACTGTGATTGAAAGTTTTGTTGGGTATAATAATGCTGGCTAGTGTCTTTGGTGTCTTAGAGTATGTAGAACACCTTTCCAAGCCCTTTTGACTTTTAGAGTCTCCATTGAAAAGTCAGATGTTACTCTGATAGGTTTGGCTTTATTTTTTCTATTGTCTATTTTTAATTGCAACTTGTAATATTCTTTCTTCATTTAGTGTTTTATTATGTTCTGAGAGGAATTTTTGGTATAATCTATTTGGTTTTATGTATCCATCTATATGGTTTTCTGTATCCCTTTTTATACGTTGATAGGAATCTTCTTTAAGTTAGGAAAATTTTCTCCTATGATTTTGTTGAATAAGTATTCTGTGCCTTTGATCTTTATTTTTCAATTCCTGATATTCCTTGAAATTGGTTTTTCATAGTGCCCCAGATTTTCTGGATGTGTTGTGTCAGGAACCTTTAGATTTAACATCCTCTTTGACTAATATATTGATTTCTTCTATTGTATCTTCAATACCTGAGATTTTATTTCCATTGCTTGTATTCTGTTGTTGACGCTTGCAACTGAGTACTCACTTTGAGTCCCTAAATGTTCTTTTCTAGATTTCCATCATATTAGGGTTTCTTTATTCTGTTTCTGCTTTCAGGTTTTGAACCATTTTTTTTATTTTCTTCTACTATTTGTTTATATTTTCATCTATTTATTTAAGGAATTTATTCATTTTATTTTTAAGAACCTTGGTGATACTGATAAAGGGTATTTTAAATTCTTTGCTTTGGTATTCAACTTTCTTGTAATACAAATTGCCTACTGAGTAAGTTGCTGGACTCTCGTGGGGACTTATTGTACTGGCTCTTAATGATTGTTTTTCATACCGGTGTCCAGGAATAAGGGTTTGGAAAAATTATACTTCTAGGTGCTAATATCTAACCTTGTCTTATTGGGTGGTTGTTTCTTGGTTCCTTTTACCCTTTCTGAGTCATAGGATAGTGTGGTGGCTGTGTTCTGCCTTGTAGGATACTCTTCTGGGATCCTGATAGGTATGGAGACAGGGCTTTGCAATCAAACACCTATGGATTGAGAGCTGGCATTTAGGAATTTGATAGGCTAGGAGGGAAGCTTAGGCAGTAAATAAGAGGGAGGAAAGCTGTATGTCCCATCAGTATCTTAGTCCCTGCCAATGATATCGTAGAATGAAAAACAACAATTAGTCTGTTATAGAGCTGAGGATAGGGTTTTAGATTTGAATATGGAGGAGAGGAGGAAGAATGAAGATCTGAGGTTAGCCTACATGCCCCATTTACCTACTTGCTTTGCTGTCGGCCTTGGTTGCAGGGTTCCCAGAGAAAACATTTTGGAATTGGGGGCTGAGATAGCATGATAATTGCAGAGGAAGTTTGAAGATGAAATGTGTGACCCTCTGGAGATTAAGACAGAGAGAATGATAGAGCCACAGTAGGTTATGTGCTACAGAGATGGGAATGAAAGTGAAGGATTAGATTTTGAGGAGTGGAGGCAGTTGTATATGTAGTCCAATCTTTAGGTTACCTGATTCTCTCTCCAGAGTGAGCTGTAAATTCCAAGGAAGGCCTGTCTAAGTTTAGGACTTGCATAAAGTGATTAATTGGGTGAGGAAAGGCTATAGGGGAAGATCTGTGGGTTCCACTGAAGATAAGAGCAAGAGAAGCGGTGAGGTGATCTGCTACAGAGCTGAGGATGAATTTGGGAGATTGGATTGGAGGAAGAAGGGAGAAATGAAGATCTGCAGTTGGCCCACCTGCTTCCCTTGACTGAATTCCTAATAAAACTTTGAATCCAAACAGTATCAGTAACTTGAAATCAAGCCATCTGAAACCAGAGTAATGATAGTAACATGTATTCAGTGAAATATTAACATATATGCATGGAGGGTAGAATAAGTTGTTTAAAGCAGGAATGGTCTGACAGTTCCATAAAAATAGGCATTGGAGGAATGTGTCTGAGCATTTGATTAGCAAAATTTAAATAGTCTCAGAACAATGTAGCTTTAAGGTGTTTTAAAAAATATTTGAATTACATTTCTCTTGTGTGTTTCTATATCTCTATATCTCTGCTTCTCTGTGTCTCTGTCTCACTTTCTATGTCTATCTGTCTCTCTATGTCTATCTGTTTCTTTGTCTCTCTATCTTGGTTTCTCTCTCTCTCTCTCTCTCTCTCTCTCTCTCTCTGTGTGTGTGTGTGTGTGTGTGTGTGTGTGTGCACATACACATGTGTGAGTGTGTGCACACATGCATGAGTTGGAGGTCATAGGACAACCTATGGGAGTCATTTTTCTCTTTTTCCCATTTGGATCCCAGAAATAAAACTCAGTTCTTTAGTCTTAATGATATTATGGTTGATGACACGAATCCAAAAATCTTTACCCTCTGAAACAGGAATTTAACTTCTTAACTAGAGGGAGATTTTCCTTCGGAAAAAAATAAAAATGTATTATATAATAAGTAAATATCTTAAGACATCAAAACAGCTATCTATCAAGAAGTTAAGTTACATAAACATGCAGGGAAGGACTCCAGAAATACCAGTCATCTCTCACTGTAACAAGAAGAATCACTATTTTTTTTTTAACTTTTGGTTCCAAATAGTGAATCCCCATAGATTCCTAAGCTTTGCTGGGAGGGGCTTGATATAGACACTGAATTTGGGGTGAAGTTCTTCAAAGTCCTGTACTCTTTGAGTATTGTTCAGTTGTGCAGGTATCTCTATTACTTACCATCTACATCAAAAAGAAATTTCTCTGAGGAGGGTTGAGTGAAACATTAATCTATGGATATTGGAATATGTTGTTAGGTGTAACTTTAGTGCTATGATCATTTAGCAGAATAATAGCTGAAACTTTACCATTAGGGGCTGTTATCTCTGTAGTTTCAGGCCTGGGGTCTCATTAACAGTGTCAGGTCCACCCTTACTGTATGGGCTTCATAGCCAATCACAAAGTAATTGGTTATTTCTGTAACATTTCTTCTACTATTATATCATACTAGGAGATCTATCTCCCCAGAAGGTCACTATTATATGTCACAGGGTTTATAGCTGATTGATATTAATAAACCTTTTTTCTACTCTAGTAGCTTGTATAGTATCTTACAGCCCTATGAATGATATTAAATAGGGATGGAGCTTCTAATTGGGTACCAGCTTTATTATCGTGTTTAATGTTATAAATAAGTGGTCTCTTCTGCAACAGGCTCTCACTCTCCTGTTGTGAAAGACAGCCAATAGCATTTTAAAAAAATCTGTGATATTTGGAAAGTTTAAGAAGCCTCTTTGGCCAATGACTCAATATGATACAACCAATTTCTACTGCTAAATTTTTTCATTGTGTGATAAGATATCAGCCCCTCAGGAGGCCCAAACACCAACCAGGGACAAGACCAACTAACTCCAAAGAACAAGATGGCAAAGGGCAAACGCAGGAGCACTACTAATAGAAATCTAGGCAATATGGCAGCATCTGAACCAAACTCTCCAACATCAGCAAGTCCTGGTTATGCCAACACACCAGAGAAACAAGATTTGGATTTAAAATCACTGAGCATGATGCTGGAAGAACACATGCTAGAAGAATCCATTGTAGAAGAACACAAAAAGGACATAAATGAATCTCTTAAAGAAATACAGGGAAACATGAATAAGCTAGAAACCCATATAATGGAAACAGAAAAATCACTTAAAGAAATGCAGGAGAATAAGGCTCAAGAGATAGAAGCCAATAAAGAAGAAAGGCAAAAAAAAAAAAAAAAAAAAAAAAAAAAACCTTAAAGAAATGCAGGAGAACTTGAGTCAAGGGGCAAAAGTCATGAAAGAGGAAACACAAAAATCTCTTAAAGAATTACAGGAAAACACAAACAAACAAATGATGGAACTGAGCAAAACCATCCTGGATCTAAAAACAGAAGTAGAAACAACTAAGAAATCACAAAGGGAGACAACTTTGGAGATAGAAAACCTTGAGAAGAAATCAGGGGCCATAGATGCAAATATAAACAACAGAATACAAGAGATGGAAGAAAGAATTTCAGATGCCGAAGATACCATAGAAACCATTGACCCAACAGTCAAAGAAAATGCAAAATGCAAAAAGCTTGTATCCCAGAACATCCAGGAAATCCAGGATACAATGAGAAGACCAAACCTAAGGATTATAGGCATAGATGAGAGTGAAGATTTACAACTGAAAGGGCCAGCAAATACCTTTAACAAAATTATGGAAGAAAACTTTCCCAACTTAAAGAGAGATACCTATGAATATACAAGAAGCCTAGAGAACTCCAAACAGACTGGATCTGAGCAGAAATACCTCTCGCCACATAATAATTAAAACCCCAAATGCACTAAGCAAAGAAAGAATATTAAAGGCAGTAAGAGAAAAAGGCCAAGTAACATATAAAGGAAGACCTATCAGAATCACACCAGACTTCTCACCAGAGACCATGAAAGCTAGAAGATCCTGGGCAGATCTCATGCAGACTCTAAGAGAACACAAATGTCAGCCAAGACTACAATACCCAGCAAAACTCTCAATCACAATAGATGGAGAAACCAAGACATTCCATGACAAAACCAAATTTACACAATATCTTTCCACAAACCCAGCTCTACAAAGAATAATTTCGGCATTTCAATTATGTGGTAAGTATATTTAAATTCATATTCATCAAATTAATTAAATATAAATATATATGTATATATACATATATGGAAGCATATAGATGCTAATAGAAGCTTCTTGAAGATCTTCATCTTGCTATTCAAAAGATCTTTAGTGAGCTTGTTTCTGCTATGAAGTAATATTATAACTTCGCTAAAAAGCTGATTAGATTAAATTGTGAAGATGACTTCTTTTCATGGAATTATTTTATATAAACACAATATATTATTAATAACAATTTCTTCAATATTCTATTCATTTACCTGAATTGTAGAGAGCAAATGGTTTCCCTTCACACAAAAAAAATTTATTGTCTGTAATAATTTAATAATTAAATGATACCAATTCTGTGAACAACAAACTTTCTACTTATTAGCATAATAAATTTAATTAACAGCAATAGAAAAAATAAAATGTATGCTTTTACTTTGCCCAAAGGAAACAGTGACTGTTAGGGAGTTGTTTGTTGTACTAACATATCCTGTCAAGTCTAAAACTCAAGCCATTGCAAAGTTTTCTTAATCTGTGGAAATGCTGCTGCTCAAATTTAATATGAAATCCTCTCCCAGGAAAAAAAAGACTCCCAGGTGGGGAGACCCACTGTTAGAGGCATAGCATATAACTCTGTTCAAAATGGCCTTGCCATGAAACTCATTCCTGGATTTTAGCATCCATGAAATTAGAGGAATGAACATACCTTGAAATGGTTTTATTTCCTTTTAGTAAGCAGTAGAGCACTTCCTTGCTTTGCTGCTTCTTGAAGGTTTTTGGAACTCCAAAAGGCATTAAAAGCAAAAGAATGGAAAACAAAACCTACAAGCAATTGCTCAGCTAATGTTTGTCTGGAATGCAAAGTCGGGGAAAAGTAGATGATCTTCAAAGAATCTAATCAGCTTGAAATGAGTGGGAAAAATTCGATATGTACCAGTGCAAATTTGTGCAACAAATTCCCATCAGCCATGTGTGGCCTGGGAGCATATTTGCTATTTTCATATCATTATGACTTTTGGTGGGAAAAAAAACATAATCAGAAAGACCTCAGAAATATTTTTCAGGTTGTCACTACCTATAAAATATGACTATATGTGCCATTCAAGACAACTCAATTAAATTTTCTTTAAAAGTTTTTAGTGTAATATTTCAACCACTTTAGTGAAACCTTTTAAATGTACATTTGTATGGTTATAATTGATGTTTCTATTATCAAATATCCAAGAATATCAAAAGAAATTACTTATTGTGATCAAATCCTTCAGAAACACTATAGACAGGGCCAAATTGATTCCTGGAATTTGTTCGACAGACTGGCAGTGTCAGATCTGTTTTTGTTCAGTTGGCTAGTTGCTTACAATGGTGCTGAGGTTGGAAACCAGGGCCTTGTATATACTAGATGTCAAAGGAGCAATGAGCTACAATGCCTGGCCCAGGTGGGGTTTTTGATCTAAAACTATGTTAGAGGCTGCATTAAGCCAACATGCACTGTGAACCTGTCTGAAGGGACTGTTTTTCAAACATGTGTTTACAGGAAATAACTATGCTACAGTACATTACTAATAAGACCACATTTAAGTACTGGTGAATGGGTATGAAGAATCAAAATGAACTATTTCCATAGCTGTAAATTACAATTTAAACGTATAGGCCTTGTTGTTGCTAGTATTCTTGTTTTGAGTCAGCTGTTTGAGCGTTCTCATGGTGACTCAAGAAGAGCCATGCCTCTGGTTGATGTGAGAGGAATGTGGTATCTTGGGATTTAATAACCTTGAGGGGAGGTTCCAATTTTTCATTAAATTTGTTGTAGTCAGAAGTTTTATTATGCTCTAGTACATGATGGTTGATACAACAAAAATCAACAAGCTGGGTAGCTAACAACGACAGAAATGCATTTCTCACAGTTAAACTGGGAGTCCAAGGTCAAGGTGCATCAGGTTTGAAATCTTCATTTCTTCTTTTCTGTTTTTTTTTTTCTTGTTTGTTCCTCTTTTTTCAAGACAGGGTTTCTCTGTATAGGCCTGGCTGTCCTGGAACTCAGTCTGTAGACCAGGTAGGCCTTGCACTCAGAAATTCGCCTGCTTCTGCCTCCCAAGTGCTGGGATTAAAGGTGCGAGCCACCACTGCCCGACTAATTTCTTCCTTACATGACATTTTATTTCTGTCCTCACAGGAGAAAGTGTGAGGAGACTCAGGCATTTATTTATGGGAACATTAATTCATTAATGAGCATTTTGTACTTAAAACCAAATCACCTTTCAGAGGCCCATCTTCTATTAGCATCATCTTGGGAATTAGGATTTAGCAGATGAGTTTTGCAGAGGACACAGGCAGAGTGCTCTGCTTACCTCCATAGCTCTTCTTTCCCGCATACATCCACTTTCTCTGTTTTTGAGACAGTAAAGCAGACTCTTTTAAGATAGTTATTCCTTCATTGTTACAATTAGAAGAAGTTGTAGGACTCTATCTTGTCTCTACCTCTCTACAGCTCCAGTGTTTACTCCCTTGGAGTTTACCAAGAAGCCATCCTAACTTGAAAACATGTTATCATTGTCCAAACATCATAAACACCCCTCTAATATGAATTATATAGTTCCTGGCACTCTACAATACAATTTCATAAACATTTAAACATAGATATGTAGAAACCTTGTCTGTTTGAATTTTGGTCAATGTAGCTTTTAATTTCCTCAGAAATTATGATTTTTTAAAGTAGATACAGGTTTCATGAGGAAAAACCTTTACATATGCTGTTCTTATTGTTTTAACCCCAGTGCCTATAGTAAGACACACTGTACCGTACAATATTATCAACTGAATACATAGAGGAAAATATTATGGACTGGATGAATGCATTTTAAAGCACAAATCCCCTTATTTCTGAGATGCTGCGAGTAAGAGAAAATATGGTGAAGGCAAAAGAAACTTGTCATTCTGATCTTATGGAATACTAAGTAGATCTTGACTAACTCTCTGGGTTCATATAATAAACTCTGCCATTTACATATACAAATTATTGCCAGCTGGTATCACATTACTGCTTAAAATGTAAGTAAAAGTAATTTCTTTATTCACATATAAAGAAATGGAACATATCCAAGATCCATTTGCCTTTATTTAGAAATAGCCACTTCTAAACAGGAAAGACAAAAGTATTGTCAACATTTATTGGAGATTCAAGTCGATAGGTAGGGTTAATATCTCAAAATAAATGCTTCAGCTTTTAATATTCCTTTGTCAATCCCACCATGAAGAGAGTGAGATTGGACATATACCTCATAGGCTTCTAAGCTACACTCAGGTCATTCTTTTTATTTTTTTAATTTACAACTTAAATCTAATGCATATATTCAGATTAAAGGATCATAGTAATTTTCCCTTACTTGCCTATAAGAATTTCCATGGGAAAAAAAAGTCCAGCCAAACTTATTTTCTTTCATAATTGGTAACTGTTGAATGCTTTCTTTTTTAGATATTTTCTTTATTTACATTTCCAATGTTGTCCCCTTTCCTGGTTTCCCCCTCTGAAGACACCCTATCCCATCCCCCCTCCCTGTGCTCACCAACCCACCCACTCCTGCTTCCCTGTCCTGGCATTCCCCTACAGTGGGGCATCGAGCCTTCTAAGGGCCAAGGGCCTCTCCTCCCTTTGATGTCCAACAAGGCCATCCTCTGCTGCATATGCAGCTGGAGACATGGGTCCCTCCTTTGGTTGGTGGTTTAGTCCCTGGGAGCTCTGGGGGGGTACTGCTGAATGCTTTCTAACCTGCCCCTCCTTACATTAATTCCTAAACCTCTACACATAAACATAATCCCAGGCTCTGAGGTATCATGGAGGTTTGGGCTTCTGCAAGAGTAGGGCTTCTGCAAGACAGACACTCCTTGATCTGGGAGTGATCTACAGACAATATAAAAATGGAATCATAATCAAATTTGGCATAAAATATGTGAGGACACCCTTCAGTGTCCCATTTTTATGAGAATATTATGTGCTAATGAGTCTTTTAAACACTATATTTAGTTTTATATAAAGTAGTATTCAAAAAATTTAGGAAAAGAAGAAAAAAAAAAAACCACATCATTGGCTACTACCGAAAACAACTGTATAAAATACACTTCAAAACTTTCTCACTTTTCTTTTCAGGTTCCTCTAACTAAAATTGTTAACATCATTTGGTCAGATTCATTGATACATTCTGGTGATTTTCCTATTTTTGTTTAATAAACATATTTAAAGCAATTTCAAAATGTTGTTTTTAGTTTCTGCATGGTAGTTCAAGTAAATATCCCATGATTATCTTAATGGTTCTCTTAGTAGATATTTAATTTCTATCTAATCTTTGACCATTTAAAATAGCACCTCACTGAGCATATTGGAACATAAAAATGTACAGTATTTTAAATATTTTTCTTGAAATTCTTGGAATTTATCTTTAGAATGGAAATGACTCTAAAATATGATCATTTTTTAAGACTCTTAATATATACCACAAGTTTCTTCCCAAAATATCACAATATTCACATTGTAGTGTTTAAATTTTTACAGCATTGCCTTTTTATTCTTTGATCTGAATTGAACATTTCTTTCTATGAAGCTGTTGAATTTGAGAATAGCAGAGTTGACACGAAGCCTTTGAGTTTGGCACAAGGTCACTGGAGGCTTCTGAATATCTTTTGGCTTCCTGTCTTTGACTGGGATGATCTGGTCTCTCAGCTATAGAGCAGATCTTTCTCAGGCTGTGTTTCTCTAGTTACCAACAAAAATGCTTTGAAGTGATAAGCTTTGAGGCCCATGGTTATCTGTACTGAGTTGTAACAGAGACTGGCTCTTCCTTTGTATCATCTTCCTGAGGGAAAACTATATAATCATTGTAAGCAAAATGAATACATAAAATAATGAAGAGGAAATTCTTCTTATATAATTTATAAATTAAAATATAATTGTATCACTTTCTCCCTTCCCTTTGATGTAAAATTCTTAACTATTTGCAATGCCATCAGTCTAGCAATAATTTTTTTCAACATATATTATATTTCCTCTAAATATACTGACACACAGAATATCGTATTTATGATGTTGTTATCACCACATAAATATAAATGTAATAAACTAAAACCCCAAGATTCTGAGATTTTTTTCAGAGAGCATAAGTCATTCTTATTCCACAAAGGATTCAATGATAGATCTCTGTTAATAAAGCATATTTCAGAGACTAAAGAGTTGTCTCAGTGTTGAAGAGTGCTTACTGCTCTTGAAAAGGACAAAGGCTCAATTAACTACATTCACAACTACTTTTAACTCCATCTTGGGAAATCTGATGGCCTTCTCTGACTTCCAAAGGTATTTATATATGCATGTATACACACAGTATAAGGAGATTTATGTAGGTACACACACATATACATCAGAATAATGCATAAATCTTAAAGCAAAAATAAAAAGTATGTTTAGAATAATGTGAATAGGACACATTATATCCAATAGCTCTATAATCAGACATTCAATATTTTTTATTTTTCTTTGATTTCTTCATCTATGAAATCAAAGAATTTGTGTACTTGTATGTGGATTTGTGAGCACTCAGAATGAAATTTTAAATGGATTTCTGTGCTAGAATCTGAGCTATAATTTGAAGACTTAACTTTCCTTGTTCTATTATTGAAGAAACATTATATGACAAATATATAAGACAAAATCTATGATAATTTCACAATTCCAGATAGTCTGCTATGATTGTTTTGGGATGTAAGTGAATTAGATTCAAAATGAGCAAAACTACTTAGGTAGATTCTGATTAATATTTATTGTTTATGAAATAACTTGTTAAAGAGTAATTTATTCAGTTTTTTAAAAAAAATTAGAGCAAGAGCACAATTTTGTTCTGTTTTGAAATTTATTAAGGATAGGAGGCAGAAGGATAGAATACATATATTCCACTTTGAAAATATTTATGTAAAAAGTAATAAAAATTGATTTAATATATTTAAGCTATCCTGACTTTCTTGGATAAAATTATGCAAGCCACTACAGTAAGCAGTGTGAATATACACACACACATAATACCACCGCTATAATTATATATAAACATGTACTTTTCTATAAAAAAGCAATCTTAATTTCTATATACAGTTAGAAAAAAACTTTAGGTATAACCAACTAATCTTCATGGTATAGAGCCCACAACCCTAGCAAATGCCTACAACTACTATAAGCCTTACACTGTCTTATATTTTATTTCTTCTATTCTCTATACACATTCTTATAAGATTACCTTACAAGTTAGGCATCTAGGAGACTGACAAAAATGTCATCAAATGGAATTATTGTAACAATGCACTGTAATAAAACTTATGTCTGTTCTTTTTCTACCTTTCCCATTACCACACTATACTCTACATAGCTTGTGACGTTGCAAAATACCATTTAGATCAGCAGTTTTAAATCAGTGGGTGGTAACCCCTTTTGGGGGGTGGAATGACCCTTCACAGGGGTTGTCTAAGACCACTGAAGAACACAGATATTACATTGTGATTACTATCAGTAGCAAATTACAGTGATGATTTTATGGTAGGGGTCACCACTGCAACTACCATAACTTTACTAAAACGTCACTGCATTAGGAAGATAGGGAACCACTGATCTTGACAAAGGAACCTATGACCTCTCTTTGAGATACCTGAATCACTTATTCCGTGCTTCCATGCAATTATTCAGAAAATAATAAAGGTTACTTGGGCTAAAGCAGGACACTAAAAGAGTTAATTTGGTAATTAAGATGTCACAAAGTGACAAATAGACAGGTAGTGTATTCAGTGATGATGTTCTGGCAAAGGATGATTTATATCCAGGAAAGAATGGAGCGGGGTGATCCAGGCTTTTATCATGCTAAGCAGAACACCAAGCAATTGAAAAATTATAAATTATTTATATCAGAAATTTTCCATTTAATATTTCAAACCACACTTGACAATGACTTTCTCAAACCATAGAGAGTGAAGCCAGAGACTGTTGCAAGTAGAAAAATAGAGGACTATATACCTAAAGTAATATCAAATAGTACAATTTGATTCAATCATAAATTTATTGATCATGGAAAGTAGAGTCTCAGTGTTAGAGTGCATTGTTCTGGGTCTTAGTAAAGCATAAAATTACTATGAGACCTAAAGAGGAAGCTAAATGAGTGAAAAGTATCCTGTAGTACATAACTATATGTCAAAAGAAATAGATCACTTAGATGCAAAGAGAGAACCAGTGATTTGCATATTCTTTAGGTTAAGCTAGAAGATCCAACAGCAAAGAATATTTTCATATTTTTTATAATGCTTGAACACTTTTAATTTGTGCATCTATCTTTTTTTAAAAAAAAAAGAAGATATTAATCTACATTTTTCTACAATGAAGATATATCATTTCCTTAGGGAGTAATACCTACATTTCATTCTGGACTGAATGATTACTGTTTGGTATCATCAAAACTAATAGTAACATCTAATTTGTTGAGTCACTTCATAGAGAATTGCTTTAATGTGTCTTTAACGTTTTTTGAACTCAATTAAAGATTTGGGGAATATCACGTTAGGGTAATATATGCCAAATATAGCATGGTGGATATAAAAAACCAAGTGCTGACATTATCTAGACGTCACCTACAAATGTTGATGCACACATTTACCATTACAAATATGTACACAAAGAAAAATGTGTCTTCAGAGATGTCCATTTAGAAATGGATAACTGGTTGATATTCTTTCCCGTAGGGGAAACTCTTTCTTCTGCCCTCAGCATTTATGTATTACATAGTGTAGAATTAAAGTCTCATGGGCCTTTTCAGTCTACTTTCTCATGTCTCTTGTTGTCATCTTTGCTCAGGTAACATTTGGATGGCCATGTTGGTAAGACTTTAGGGCTTTAGCTTTTGATGATGCTAGGAGATACAATCTCAGAGGAAACTCCCTGATCTTATACTCTTTCTTCCTCCTCTTCTTCAGTGTTCCATAAACTCAGTATGTGGCACTGTTTTGTAGATGTATCCATTGGGACTGAACTTTACTATTCTGCATTGTGATTGGTTGTAGTTTCCTATAATGGTCTCTGGCTGTTACAAACAGAAGTTTTCTTGATAAAGGGCAAGGACTACACTTATCATTTGGAATGTAAACAAAGAATATAGAAAATACAAATATTTTTAAAAAAAGAAAGGTAAATGTTTAGATTGTGCTTAGGGATTATGGTGGTTGAGTAAAGTGGTGGTTTCAGGTCAACCCTAAAAACTTATATACATGAAATATTTATATAGATTGATTGGGTTATATTTAGGAATATATATATATATATATATATATATGCTCTTGACAATAATTAATGATAAAAAAGTCTGTGAATATGATGGAGAGAAAACAGAGGTGTACGGGATGGTTTTCAATGAAAAGGGAAAGTGGAAAATTATACAATTCTGTTATAATCACAAAAATAAAAGAAAGAAAAATTTAAAGGTTGATTATTTATATATATATATGTTGATATATACCTATATATTAAAAATAAAAGTATAGATATAGATATAGATATATAGAGAGAAGAAAGAGCAATGTCTATTTCCAGTCATCTAGAATCTATCAGCTTTTTGTAAAATATCAATCATGAAAGCCCCCAGATAGAATATAACTTGCTATCCTTATAGCTGTTATTAATTTCACATTAATATGCATTTACAGTTTGAAAACCTCCAGGAGGGCAGAAAGAGTGGGAATACCCCAGGCTCTCCTTTTTCTCAGTATATTTGAGTCAGCCAAAACTCATCAAAGCTTATATATATATATAACTTCCACACTAGGCCTTTTACACGCTTAACTTCCACACTATGTTCTAGGGAATATCCTTACTTAAGATTTAGTAGTAATCCCTTTAGAAAATAATATTAAAGTGAAGAATTTATCAGTAATTAACAACCCATCATTTTCTATTCAGCACTCTAACTGAAAATTCTGGGTTGTTTGTTTATTTGTGTGTGCACCATAGCAGCCCACTGCATGGCATGGCAATGGTGAACCTCGCTTTTTTACACATTTCCTGTTTTATGTATAGTCTAGGCAGAAAAAGGTACAGGGCATCTCTTTAAACACTATAATCCAAGATGGCTCTAATATCCTTAACCTAAATTAATTCTCCTTATGGCATACACTTTAGAAAAGTAATATATCAGTCTTATGACAAGAAGGATAGAAGACCAAAAGTTCACATTAATAGACACATATCACTAGAAGTTTTCAAGACCAGCAGAGTATAGGCTTTACCTTTGAGAATCTGATTGGGGTAACAGAGAGAAAGCCAAAAGCCTATATTTATTGAGATTTGTTCTGTTGGTATGTCTGGCCCTAGTTGCATCAGGGAGAAAGATATTCTCACACATTACCAAGTGATACTATGTAACCTTGCCCTACTAGTTATCCCTGGTGAATGAAATATAGGCGGTGTTTCAGTTTCTGGGCCTGGGGTCTGAGACAGAGACCACTAGGGGAATAGGGAGAAGGTAGAGAAAGAAGACAAGAAGATATTGTGGGGTAAGTGATTGTTAGAACTGAACATGAGAGCTGGCCAGTCAGAGTTAAAGTGGTCCAGTCAGAATATGGCAAGTCATATCTTGGGATTATTGACAGAAAGAGCTATATGCCCAGCTTATTCCTGATTAAAACTTAGTATAAATATAAAATTTTGGGGTCTTTTATCTGAGAACTGAGTGATAAAAGGTGAGGTAGAACCACCCTCTATTTGAGATCAACTATTTATAAAAACGTCTAGATTTCAAAAATAGGTAGGTAGATCCCTGAGGATCGCAGTGGGAGTAGTAAAAAGGGATTAGTTTATACTGAAGGTGTATTTGTCTGCATGGATAAAGGTAGTAAGAGAATACAGTCATTTGTAAATCACTTTTTCTCAAGAGCCTTACAAGCCTATTGTGTTTGCTTTCTGCAATAATTTTAAATGTGTGATATCATTGTCAATCCTTTTGAACATTGTACTCTACTTCTCAGCTTAACATATAATCTCTACTGAAATAGCATAATAGTGTAGTGCTGTTGTTGCCTTTAACATTTTACTTGGATTCTCAGGTTAGGATACATTTGTACAAAAATCAATAACACAGCATTCATCAAGTATAAAGCATTAAGTTGAGTTACATTTTAAACCTTATGTTACTAAATCCTGACAGTCTTTGAAGGTAAATGTTATTGCATTTATTTTGCAAATTAAGAATCTGAGATTCAACAGAGGTAAAAGGAATTTTGTCAGGTGCACCAAAAAAGCTTATTCTGTGTATAAATTATGCCAATCTTTTTCTAAATCCAATCTCTCAAGTGAACAGACCTGGTACCATTTCTGCTCCTTTTTTTCATTCAAGACACCATGTTTCCTAGTTCAGAGACCAGCCTTCTCTACTAGTTGATATAAAGAATTAAATGCTGATATGGGGATCTGTATTTTGCCTTCATAAAAGTTTCAATAATGTGAAGTAAACCTTGAAAAATAGCATCAAAATGTGCAGTAACACTTTCTTTTTCTCCTAGAGAACTTGGATCCAGAATGAGATGCTTCTTCCCTGCAAAAGAGCAGTAGCAGAGACATTGAATCCATAAATATGCCTTGAGATGACAGCTTGCCAGATTTAGTGAACATAAATCATCCCAGAAAGCCCTAAATCTCATGTACTGCCATACAGTATTTTAGCAGAATTACAAAGTCACTTGCACAGGGGTGAAATTATCAACTTACTTTCTTCCTGGTTTTAAAAGAAATATATTTCAGGCCAGAATCAGGTTGGTGGTTATTTTGCTTGCAATCTCATATTGAAGTCTTTATAGTATAGATTGTACACAGTCCCCAAAGGAGCATATGTAAGATCGCCAGACTGAGGAACTATTGGAAGGAGATGGAATGTCTGATGTAGACTCTTGAGAAAGCTAGCAACACAATTGGCTGCATGTTTTGAAAGTAATATTGAGACTCTGGTCCCGTCCTCTCTCCTTTTGCTTCCCAGCTACCAGGAAGTGAACATGTTTGTACCACCACGTGCTCCCTATCATGAAGTTCCACCTCACCACTGGTCAAGAAAGCAAGGAACAATGTAATCATAGACTGTAGCCAATGATTGTGAACCAAAAATAAATCATTCCTCCATTCTGGTATTGCACTGCAATAGATTGCAAACACAAGAAATTTCATAAAAATTTGTTGTGAAATGTATCAAAAAATTCTTTATCTTGGTGAGAAAGTAGATGAAGTTTTCTAATACTTGTGTGATAGTTTACTCATGTGAATTTTAATAAAAAATTGAAAATTGGCATTTCATTTCTAATGCAAATAAACTGGATTAATATCAACAATATAATTTGGTGTAAAATATAATAGTGTTTTCTGCATGCCTACAAACTACCTCATTCCTCACTACAAAACACATCTATCCTCTGATAATATTGCTATAAGATTCTTCAATTAATTTTAAATTTTGTTTGTCTTTTCACTGTATAATTGGTTGTAATTCCCTGTTTGCATAGACCTTATATCAATTCCAATTAAAAAATATCAGATCATTTAGGAATGTCTGGTAGATCAGGAATCAGGAATTTACCCCCCTGTGACCTGAACCAGTGATTTACCCAAAGACTTTACTTTCTCGTCTCTCTAATACTGTTGTTTGTTTGTTTGTTTGTTTGTTTGTTTGTTTTTTGCCAATTTGAGAAGATAGATAAAAAGTAAAATGACATAATAATAGAATTTTTAAAACAAAAAACAGTATTTTTGACACATAATCCAAAGGAAGTTGATCATATAAGATATTCATAGATTTATGATAAAACAATAGGTAACTTTAAAAATTCTATAAAAATTACAATTTATATTCAAATTTTAAATAATTCAGAAATCCTACAGTCCTAAGAAGGACCTGTTTATGGCACTATTAAGTCATTACTTCCCTCAGTTTTAACATGATTTTAAAAAAAAATGTGAGCCCATTGATTACACAGGGAACTTTGGCAAATGAAGTAGAGTATATTCAATTCTCTAGAACTATTTGGGCTGAGGGTGCAGTGCAGCCCAGTGGTAGAGCACTTTTTAAGTATATACAAAACCCTATGTTTGATCCAAAGTAGGTTATAAGTTTGGATATACTTTTAAAACAATTAAGTTTTGGTTGTTTGCGATTGAAATATTTATTGATTAAGAACTACTACCATGGAAATGGCAATATTTCAAAATGAAAACAGGAGCTATGATTTTCCAAGAAGATATAATGTTCTAGCTCTGTAGGTACTGAATAATATAATCACAAACATGCATGCAGCAAAAACGGCAGACCGGCAGCCGAACAGGTGTTTCAAAAGATAAGAGCATTCACTCATATGAAAGGATTCTGGATTCAGTTCCTAGGAACTATAGCAACTGATTTATATATGCTGAACATGAGCTCACATAAGTGTACCACAGACTCATAAAATAAATGATAGATAGATAGATATAGATAGATAGATGAAAATACATCTACTTTAAAATGACATCAATGAGTAAATAGATGAAAGTAATAGTAATAGTTTCAAATTTAATGTACTTATTAATGGAAAAAGCAAATATACACAAAATCTGGAAAGATATTGAGTATCTAAATGTTTTCTACCAACCTGATACAGTTGACATTACACAACTTTACAACAAAAACAGTAAAACATCACTTTTAAGGTCATATGAACAAACCTTAACTAATAGAATATATGCTGACCTATAAAATACCGCTCAATAAATCTGGAGGTTACACTCATGTAGGCTATTGCCCTGAGCTACAGAGAAGATAAAAATAAGTAGCCAAAAGATGTGCAACAATTCTTGAATATTTAGGAATTAAACATCATATATCTAATGATAGTATGAACCAAAGACAAAAATACTTTGAAAACACATAATAACAATTAAATCAGCATATATCAAAATGCATAGACTTAGATGTCAAAGTGACAGAAATATGTTGAAAAGCAGACCATGTACATATGTTCATCATTAATTTTTTACAAACTTTTGATATTTTAACAGGGAGCACAGTTTTGTCAACAAAGATAGTGGAAGAAAATTATTCTCCATTGAAAACCCTGTATCAACTTTTCCACAGAAGACAAACGCTAACTTTAAATATATTGCATACCTCAATAAAATAATTATGCTCAGAGAATTCTGAAATAAAATATATAGAGACAAATATTATTAAAATAACAATAATGCATCAACTATTTAAATAATTTGAAATTCTTTTTTCTTAAAACCTAGACAGCTAATAAAACTAGGCAGTAAGCTAAGAGTGGACCAAATTGCTTATCTGGCAAGATTTAATATCCACAATATATATTTAAAAATAATGAATAGAAATTCTACCATTCAATTTCAAAATAAAAAAATATTTCAATAGACTATGAACAATAATATATTTATAGATTGTTAATAAGCATCTAAGACAGTACCCTGAATCACATATCATAAAGAAAATACAAAGTTAAACTACTAGCAGATAATTTTACATATGACTTATAGTAAATAAGACTGACAATGCCCAATGTGAAAAGTCCACAAGCCAACTATAACTCTAAACAATCCATAAGAATGTAAAATTAATAAAACCATTTCATAAACTAGTTGCTCTATTTTGCAAAAGTACACTCTTATGATCATAAAACCCATATTTCTAGTTATAATTATTTACCCTAAAGGAATAAGACTCAACACCACATGAATACACATTCACAAATATCCAAAGCAACTGTCTTCATAATAGCTAAAATCCAAGTGATTTACAGTACATAAACTTAATGACTCTCAAAAACAGTATAGAACCTGGTAAGCTAGTAAAAAAGAATGTATATTTCACCATTAAAACCTAGAACAAGAAAATGTTTATCTTTGTTGAAAGATGGCATACCAATTATGGTATTACACTGACCACAAAAAGACATAGGGACACATTTTAGGATGATGGGGATGTTCTGTGTTAGGCTTGCTATGTACACAGATGTGTACAGCTATGTATATATATATGTACACATATGTGTACAGCTATGTACAAGTCTATCAAGCTATATTTTTAAACTGATTACATGTTATTATTCAAATTTTACCTCAGTAAATGTGCTTTCTAAAATCTTTATGTACAAAGTATCATTTTTGCAATCATGACTGAAAATGAATATATGATTAAATACAAATTTGTAGTCTTGGCTTGATACAGAGTTTCTAGAAGCATTTTCCTATTCAATATTAATGACTGTTGCTTACCATGGGCCAATTGCAAACAGAATTCAGTAGTGGACTCAAAAACTGAGCAGGGGAGAAGCATAGCAGAGAAGAGGAGAAAGAATGGCAAGCCTGCAAGCCAAGTATGAAGTGTGAGAGCTAATACAACACACATGACTTGTTTGCTTAAGAGCTCTGAATGAAGATGGCCATAATGATAGACAATCTGTTCCTGGGCAGAATGTTATTATCTTGTCCCTTCCAGTCTGATGCAAATGAAGCAAAGCACATTTTATTGGACAGAGAAGACTTTCAGAAAAGCAGAACCCAGATGTCCCTCAATGGAGGAATGGATATCAAAAAACTGTGGTATATATACACAATGGAGTACTATTCAGCCATCAGAAGCAATGAATTCATGGAATTCTTAGACAAATGGATGGAGCTGGAGAACATCATCCTAAGTGAGGTAACCCAATCTCAAAAGAACACTCATAGTATGCACTCACTGATAAGCGGATATTAGCCTAGAAGCTTGGAATACCCAAGACACAATCCACATATCAAATGATGTCCAAGAAGAAGGAAGGAGTGGCCCCTGGTTCTGGAAAGGCTCAGCGCAGCAGTATAGGGCAATACCAGAACAGGGAAGTGGGAAGGGGTGGATGGGGGTACAGGGGGAAGGAAGAGGACTTATGGGACTTTTGGGGAGGGGGATCAAGGAAAGGGGAAATCATTTGAAATGTAAATAAAGAATATATTGAATTAAAAAAATGGTTCAAAGGAAAAAATGTGGACTGAGATGATAAGGAACTGAAATGCAAGGGAGACTTCATCCAGATCTGTTGCGTTACTGGAAGGTCACATACAACAATTAGAGAACATTTCATAAATTGTTGGGCATTGGCATATTTGAGTCAAGGAAATGTTGGCTCCTCCATATGCTATTTCTATTCATTTCAAGGTAAATAATATGACTTTTGTAATTATAATTGTGGTAGCCAAAAAAAATCTGATCCAACTTTTGAAATCTGCTTTCTAAAATTGAGAAACACTGAAAAGTGTAAATGCTATCAAGTTCTGTCCTAACATTCTATACGAATTCACCAATAGAATAGTAATCAGAGGCAGCACTCATAAATGTGGCACTAGTCTTCTTTCAATGGTCTTTATTCAGCACTTTTCCCAGATAACTCATTACCAGCAATGTATTTAGGATAAATGTAATAGTTAAGATTATTAGCTATTAAAACTATTAATTAAACTGTTATTATGTAACAGAAGATCCTAAACTATTTTCACAGAGGACAAGGATAAATAATATGAAATAAATCTCACATATAAAATCAGTTCTACCTAGTTTTGTGTGTTTTACAAATGGTATATGTCATCAAGAACCTATGACTGAAACCACTTGAGTAGCAAACATATTAATGTTTCTAAATAAATATAGATTCCATATGTTTAATCGATAGCACAATACTTTTGAATCAATTTTCCCACAAGAGTTTATTTATGTGGATCAAATGAATCAGCCCCGAAGGCACAATGACATACACAATTACATTAACCACACATTTTACTAGTCACATTAATTATGATAACATTTGCATTTTAGAACTCAAAGTTTCTTTCCTGTGTTGAAACTTTCTAATAGCACAATTTAGAGGAGACTAAGATAAACTAATGTCAGTACCTACAGATTTGGAAAAGGTTTGCCAGCAAGATCGGAGCATTCCAAAGACTTTTTGATGAAATATTTTGTTTTATTGTTTATTATTAATTTTTGTTCCAAAATTAAAATGAATAAATTATGTTTCAACAGTTATTAAACATTATTAAAATATTTGTTAAAATGATTTATTTCCTTATAGTTAAGTATATAATAGATGTACTTTTAAAAGCAATCTTAAGTTTTTAAGTTTTTTCACTAATCCAATTATTAATATGATTTATTTTACTCATTCAGTTTCACTGTTATTAAAATGTTGAGTTTAAAAACTCTCTTATATGCAAATGAAAACTAAATTTTCTCTTCCAATAAAAAAGCTGTATGTACACTTTGGGAGATTTCATAGCCAATATTAAATCCTGTTTTAAAATCATCGCTCTATTTGTAGACAATATGAAAATGTGTTAGATATCAATTTTAAGCAATTGGACTCTATTGAACATAAAATATATGATATAGTTATGTAATGTGCATATATGAAAATTACATGATGAAACCTATTATTATATTTAGTTATTATAACTTAATAAGAATCAAGAAACCTTCAGAATCCACTATGTACTTAATTGCCCCTTCCAATATACATTATATTTTTTCTCTCAATTTTTCAATGAATTAATGTAACATAAACCCTATGCAATATGAAAAAAAGTGTTCTTCAATTATTTTAAAACAGTCACAATTCAGGAAAATAACTACATAAAAATAACATAATGCATTAAAATATTATGAACAACCAAAGAAGATATATAGACTTTTCAAAGTCTATATAAGTTCCTTTCCCTTTCAAGGGTTTGGAAGAGATGCGCCAACAGTACTAACACCAGTCAAATAATATGTAAATTTAAGTAACTGTCAGCACATTTCAAAATGTGCCTTAAAATGTTTGCTTGCTTCAAGATTTCATTTATTTTCATTTTATGTGTATGTGTGCTTGGCCTGCATAGGTGCAAGAACAGCATGCGCATGCCTGATACCCTAATAGACCAGAAAAGGGCATTGGAACCTTGAAAGTATAGTAACTGATGACTGCTAGCCACCATTGGTTCCTGGGAACAGAACCAATGTCCTCTGCAAGAAAAGCTACCATTCCTAACCACTGAGCAGTCTCTGGGTTAAGTGATACATTTTAAAATAAATGCCAACCTCTCTATATAATCCCAATTTAAAACACAACTAAGCCATCAGTAGTTCCTGTTTCTTTCACATCTCACCATCTACAAATGAATCCAGGGCCCCACCTTGGCAGTATATCCAGAATTTAATGACTTCTTAACCTTGATCTGAATCTGACACATCTCATCTCTTACCTGCATTATTACAGCAGTTTCACACCTGGTCTTCCTGCACTCATGCTTCCCCTTTATTTAACTTAGTCCCAACATGTGATTTATCTGCTCAGAACCCTTTGGGTACTCTTATTGCAGTCAAAACATTGCTTCCTTTTACCTTAGTTTGTCTTTCTCTGCAGGCTTCTCTGCGCCATCTCCTCTAGCCTACACCTACCTACCCAAATCTATCGCAGCCATTCACACTACTGAGGCCTGCCCAGGCATAGAAGCACATTATACCCAAGTGGCCAGCTCCCTTCATTCTTCTGAATGTCACCAAAGAAGAACCAGTTATCAATGGTAAATGTGAACAATAAACTAATAAACTTCTCTATTCTTCATAGTACCTACTACCATGAAGCATACAAAGTACTTATTTAGTGAGGGTTGTCTTCTTCTGTGATTCACAAAGTTGGGTACTTCTAGGTTTTTTATGGCCATATCTTTAGACTCTACACAGTGCACAATGCATAAAAAGCATGCAATGAATATGTTCAGTGGATAAATGTATACCCAGGGTAGGTAAGGTGAACAGTCAGACATCTGCTTTCCAGTCTCCATAATTGCCTGCTCAGAGGCTCAGGAAGAATTTCTGTTGAAGTTTACAGATATCTGAAACACATAAACTGTTGGCCTGATAAAGAAATGAACTATTCAAATATATAATCAAGGAAATTAAGGGAGACTAGACTAGATTTGTTATAGAGTAAAAAAGCATTACACTGATATTCTTTATCATAAGGTTGAATAATATGTGTAATTCAGTATATTACTTAGAGAAATGATCCATGAGATTTCCTTAAAATTTCTGTGTGTCAGTTTGTAAAATTTATTACATTATTTGGAAACTATAAAAATGTGACCAGAAAAAAAAGGGGGAGGATTTAGAGTGTGAATTGCAAACATTATTTATCTTCTACTATCTCCTTCCAAATTCTGGAGGTTTCCCTTTAATCCAAAAACATTATTGTGATTATTATCTCAGCAAATATAAAATTATGGAGTTATACTGGATATAAAGTAGCAAAAAAGTCTTTGCATGCTAATATGTTGCTGTGTCCTTCAATAGATTTTATTCCACGATGAACCTGATTCACAGTGTCCTACTTCCGCTACCTCTGTAAAAGCACATCTACAAACTCCAGTGAATAACTGAAATTATACCCACCAGATATTATTTTCATAAACATAGTTAATTGTAGAAAATATCTACTCTTCTCTGGAACAAAGAATCCATACAAAAATCCTAGGCAACTCAGATATTTTGAGGGGTCTTCTCATGCTGTTCCAAAGGTTTCCTAAGCCTTCCACTGGTCATTATAGTATTCTGGCTTTATTTGGAAATGGAACCTGGTTTTCATTCACCACTATCCCAGTTTGTCATCTGCAAAGACCCACATCCCATGTAGTCACCCACAAGCAACACTGTCAAACAGATTTTGTATGCTTGCATCCTAACCATATGGATACATCAGCCTATACATTCAACGTGCTAACCTCCTTCCCTGTGTCCTATATGCTCCCTATTAAAAGCCTTGCACATTTCAGAAAATTTCATATATAAGCAAGGGTCTTATGTTGAAAGAACTAAAAACTTTCCCACGGGCATGCCATCATTAATCATGACATTTCTAGCAAAACAAACAAAACAAATCCCTTTTCTCTGTGATATAAATAAGGAGCACCATTTTTGAATGTGCAAGATGGTTTGATTACCTACCATATATTCTTAAACTTCCCAACGAACATGGGAGATATGATGCAGAATGTGTGTCCTAATACTTCAAGACTTCTCTTTTAGTACAAATATTTCATGGTTTAAGAAAAGATGAGCATCTCCCTGGTGGATGGGGTGGGGGAACTGGTAAACTACAGAAAAAAAAAAAAGAACAGAATTTTAAGCTCAACTAGTGGGGATGGAAACAGGGACAAAACAGGGTAATTGGAGGTGATTATGTTCAAAAGGCATTATATGCATGTGTGAGATTGTCACAATATAAGTCACAATGTATTTTAAAACAATGAACTAATATACGAATTACCATAGTGTCCAAAATGAGGAGTTAGGGGTATAAGGTTTGGAGGAGTTGCCAGAGATGAAAACAAGGCACAGGGAATTTGTGGGAGGATGATAATAGATTTATTCTTGTTATACACTGCAATGGTGGTGTATATATGCCCAGAAATATGCAACACTAGATACTGTATGCTTCTATAATTTATTGGATATCAAGTACCCCTCAATAAGCACACCCATTATCTTATGGCTTATATCAAATGAAATATTGTACTTTGTTTAATATAAAGTATGTTAATGATGAGTTACATGATGCTTTGCTGAATAAAGCCCCCAGTTTTATTCCTTTAACACATGAAGAGAATATAAAGTTGATGATAAGGCTCAGCTAATGATGAAGAGAATTCTCAGACTATACTGGAAGAAAATGAACATGATTCTAGTAATAAAAAAAAGAGCTGGTAGGAAGTAATCTCCTTCACACTGATGTTCTTTTAAATAATTATTATTTTGAGAAATATGTACAAGTAAATTTAAAAATTTGCATGAGTAGAAGTCTACTCAGTTGTTAGAATACCAGGAAACACAGTGAAACACACAAAGCAGTCCCCAGAGCTGCTTCAATGTAGGAACTTCAGGAAGCACAAAAATAAAGTTTTTTGCTGTATTTGTTTGCATAATAAACTAGTAAAAGAAATAAAATTAAAACATGTGTTTAAGCTATCTTTTCAAATTTACCCATGCACTCAACTTTATGCAGAAAATAACCTATGTTTTATATGCGTGAAAGTACTTCTTCGCGAAAACTCAATTCATAACATAGCAGCATAAGAAGATTCGGACTGAACACATGTAATAATTACTTGAGTCGTATTCAGTGAAACATAAAGGTACTGTGTTGAAAGTTTCCTAAGCAGACAGCAGATAGCAGACAGTTCCCTGAAATGAGACTCCGAGCAGAAACCTGAAGTAATTCAGAATTACATCACTGCTCTCCATATTGCTGATCTGCAAGTCTCATATTTACCAAGCTCGAAGGCATCTTTCTGCCTTCTGATCCAAAAAATGATATAATAAATAGTAGTTTGGGAAACGACCTTGACTGCTACATTGGTATATTGGCAGTCACAATCAGAGCTGACCTCTTCCTAAGCTGTGGACAGGGTAGGAATTTGTATAGGAACTTCGTCTGAAGGTTCCTTGATGTGAAATCATAACCATCCACTGAACAGATATCATACGGTATGTGTTCTCTTAAAACACTGTTAGAAATGCAAAAATGAAAACATAAATATACTTAATATAAAAGTTGCATTTAAGACAGGTTGAAGAATTAATTTTGGCAATGACTATTGTGTGTGTGTTTAAATGTAGTTACTTAACAGTTGCTGCATGTTACCAATGTTCTTGCTATATTACTTCAACAGTCACAATTGAAAGGATAAAGTCCAAACCCTTATTTGATTAGAGCAGAGTATCAGAGACTAGGAATGCAAGAGCTATTTTGTGAGGCCCTAACTTAGAATCTTTAATAATAAATCAGTGCTGGCCAGATGAGACTAGAAATGGCTGTGGGAGCTGGTGTGTTGGGGGTGCCCATCTTTAATCCCAGCACTCAGGAGGCAGATTCAGGTGGATCTATTCATTCAAGGCCATCCTGAACTATAGAACTATAAATCCAGGACAGCCAGGGCTACCCAGAGAAGAACGAATGTGAGTGCCTAATCCAGGTTAAAACCTAGAGTAGATCGAGACCTCCCTAACAACAGCTGCTGCAGCCTCCAAGGAAAGGCAACTCAGCTCACACTCCTAGTAATCTGGCCACCTCCCCGCAACCCATCAGTGATATGATGCATGTTCCTGCAAGGCAGAAATACAAACATTGATGTTCATTTGGTCAAACCTAAGACATTTTCCCAGATTCATGGCACTTGTGTTAGAATGTGTCTCTCAACATTGCTCAGAGAAAACTCAAAACTAGAATCTTTATTTGTAAGACTTGCATTTTCCACCCTAGTTAAGAGAAACATAATTATATATTCTACTTCAACCATTTTTTTAAACAGGGTATAAAGTTCAGAGAGCAGAGTCAAAGTTTTTCAGTGTTTCCCAGCAACCATTCTCTAATACACATGTGTCTGAAATCTAGTCAAAAGGTGACACAGTAATCAGATTTTAAGGATTCTGCTGAGGCCGTACAGATGAATTCGTGTTTTGACACTTACAAGCTAAGTAAATAGTGATAATATTTAGACAAATTATCTTCAAGTTTTTTATAAGGTATCTACTGACTTCTACTTGATTTGAATAAAAATAACACTAAATAAAAATTTATAGATTGACAGTTAATAAAGTGACTGCAGCTGATGTGTGAGCTAAGTCTTTGAAAGTTTACAAGCATATCCATTTGTGTTTGCTTCCGGCTAAAATTTGGCAGGCACAGTTCATGGTGAATATGCAAATTGCTCTTCCAAAGGGCTGTTTATATTGGTTAAGCAGCTTTTCTGTGCAAAACAGTGAAAAAACAGGAAGAAAACCATTTCTCAGGCTGCTCGGGAGTTGTTTAAATCTATTGTTTTAAAAAATATGGCTTATAATTCCTTGCTGAAATGAAGACTCTGGTAACACTTTTACATTTGACTCAAGGCTTCTCAAGTCCTTGCAGAATAATACTAGCATCTGCGTTATTATCACTATGTGTTCTTCTACAAACACAAAAGCTTCACTGATTGTCATGGAACCAAATGCTGAAACTATAGTATGCCAACTTTTTTTATTTTTAATCATAAACAGATAAAAATGACAATATCATTTTTCATTATGGGGCAAGAAACTATGATAACACATTTTGTTTAAATTTCAATTCTCTTAATTTTTTTTTAAAGAAAACTAGATGATTGGCAATCCTTTGCTTCCTTCAGATGCACTGTACTCCTGGAGGTTCTTTTATGAATCTTTTCAAAAGTGTAAGATAATCAAAGATAAATCAAAATGTTAGAGGTGTTTCTTTATCCCTACATAAAGCTCATTTTTTTCACAGGACCAGCACATTTTTAGACATAATTAGAACTTAGTTAACTAGCTTCCTGGAGTAGTGAGTTGCTCTAATAGAATTTTAGTATACATATCTGAAATCTCCACATTGATGATATTCCTCTACCTAATTCCTGGAAACCACAAAAAAGAATACTTTGGGAACAGATAAAGTGTTAAACTTTTGTGTCACCATGCGTTCTTGGTATAACATATGGTCAGTGTTGAAAATGTTGGAGTTTGGAAAAATATTTATAGGCCTAGAAAGAGTCTAAAAGTTTAGATTTCTAAATAATTGAAATCAAAAATTGCCTATGTGTTTTCATTTTGTTTTTCTAAAGAAATGTATAAAATGGCAGATAAATGGATCACAGTGTTAGGTATATTTTTTATGTTTGTCAAGATATATGAACAATGTTTTGTTGGGTGGGGGCATGGCAGAACAGAGTAGAGGGGCAGAGACTGAAGCAGATTTTTATCGCATTTTGAATTATAGATTAGAAAAAGACACTTCAGACCACAAAATAAATGAAAGCCACAGTTCAACCAAGAAAGAACCCTAAAGAAAACAACTGATTTCTCCCTTTATCTCTTTTGTTTGCTGGGAAACAAGTCTGAAGTAGTCATGATTTATAAGGATCAGGAAAGACTTATTTGGGAAAAGCATATGCAACAGCTGGAATGTATGAATCTCTCACTGCCTGTTCAGCCACAGTTCTTCTAAGTTTCATGAACAGTTTATACACATACTGACACCAATGGCTACCTGCATACGGCAGATGGTTCTAAGGACTCATAGCAGGGTACCCATTTTATTAACAGAATAGGACTTCTTCATGAGAGGGCTGATTGAGCTCTGGTTTCAGAATTGTGTGGCTTTCTTTCACCTCATCTTCCTGTTGTTTTCTCTGTGAGAAAGATTCCCAGCTTATTCAGAAAGAGAAAGGGTGACAATGACTGAGTGCTCTTAATTTGACTTCTTTGGCTAACTTTTGAGAGTCTTTATATTTCAACACAAAACCTGTGGTCTTAAAAAGGCATGACCTTGTACATTTCTTCAGCTGTTTATTTTTCTAGGATCATGTACAGCAACTGTAAAAATAAATCTTAGTGTCCATATACAGTGCTACATACATAGTTTGATCTCCTCTGGTATAAGTAATTTGATACTTGAAGCTCTCCACTGCTGTCCTAATTTCTCCAGTAGAACGGTGTCATCACAACCACTCAGGGAAATTCTCATCTTCAAAACAGCTCAATTTTCTTTTAAAGTGTATACATGGCCTTCACTTCAATACTCCAATTAAATAAAGACTGTACATGGGAGAAAGTCTACTCATTATAATTAACTTAGGCAACAATGATATTTTCCCTATGTTCAGGGATGATTTTTTTCTTCCTTGTTACTCTTGAATAGTTAACGTTACAGTGAACCAAAAGTGCATGCCATGTTTTATGCCACAATTATTTCCCAGGCTTGAGACTGAGACTTTTACATCATTTTAACTAGGTAGCTAATAGCAATTTAGATAATTCTGCTCAAATTCAAAGACATGTGATGCAAATCCATGGCTGTGTTCCAGCACATTCTTCTTGTCAGAACCATTTAAATCACCATGTTACACACGTACGTATTGAAACTCAACTTTAAGTGTTTTATTTTTATGTACATCTCTTTTTTTCCAGAAATAAAATATCTAAATACAGACAGTGTAATGTTGTATATGTATAGCTTTCAACAATACTTGAGCTGAATAAATGCTTTTGTATATTAAATTTGTCTTTTTTAATGGAGTTCACAGCTACGTTGATAAAATTGATTCCTTAGATCCTTTTTTTCTTTTTAACCAATAACAAGCAGAGAGACAAGTACAATTTAATATTAATAAGCAGCTCAAATAACACTTGGTTAAACTATATACAGTACAAACCATTCATACAAATGAAAGACTAGGATATTGAATTTGTTACAATATGTGTAGTAAAGATAAGACAGACACTTATAACTTACATGGTGTCTGCCTGGCATTTCCCTTCTTATATAATGATCAGAACTTGTGTCAAGCAGCCTTAGTTGGTCTCAACACTGCAAAGGTCCGGTGATAGGCAAGAAAAGCTGTAATCCCAGTGTCCACGCCCACATGTAAATTCCAAAGGTTTGCTCATCTTTACTGAGAATAAGCTCCTCCCTCCATAGAAAGAAACGCCATCCTGTATCACCTTGAATGTGCCTACTGTATGCTGGGAAAAAGCTACTACACTGTGTTGTGTTCATAAAATAAAGAATACTGAGCTCTAAAGACACATTTTTTCCATTTAACAAGCATATAACTCCTACAGTAGTATTCACCAGCACAGCTACTCCAAGCAGTAGGAATGCATGAGTGGGGATTATTGATTAGCATGGACTCAAGACCTTAAAAGAGATTTCCAGAACAGCATGTTAGATACATCCTCTGTCTAGTTAATTCTTTTTGTTTGATCACAGTTTATCCTGAACCATCATGAGTCAGACAATGCAAGCCCTCTCAAGGGGAACCATGATAGGTGGGAGCTGAAATGGGCAGGAGTGGGTGCTCATGTGCCTCTATACGTGACAGCATGTCTTCAGATGAGATTCTGAGATCTACGGTGATTCACAACTATGCTGAGAGATGAAGCTGACTGTGCAGAAATTACATCAATTGTTTTCCACTAGCGTGTGTGCACCAGTCAACGAAAGCAGGAGGGTAGACACATTCCAGGCGACAGATGTGACCTTCTTCCTTAAGGTAACAACCCTGTCCTATGACCTTTAACTCCGCAGGCTTCAGTCTCATGCCCTGTCCGTCTTCATCCAGAGGGGAAGTAAGGCGTGTCACTGTGGTAGTTGTAGTCGGGGCATACTTTCTGCACTAGTTTATAGTCTGTACTATAAAAGGAAATGTAAATACAGATCACCTTGAAGGGCTTGGAGCAGAGCCAGGACACGTGACTTTGGGTCTGCTCCTGGTAACAGGTTTTTGAAGGGTCGTAGTTGCAGAGCGTGTTCTTGGTGGCCTTGTCAACCTTCTCATATTCGATGCGACAGTTGAAGGACTTGGAATCTTTGGCATCAATCACGGTTTGTTGTGCCAAATCAAATTCCACGATTTTTGTTGGGGGCACCAAGCTGACAGATACATTCCCTTGACCCGTGGAATTATGCCTGAAATAAACACTAAACGTTCCGTTGCCGTGATCTACAATTTTCCCAGTTATCAACAGGTTTAGCTTCACTGTTTTGATGTTGGAATGAAAATCACCCCATCCGAACATTTTCTTAAACTTGCCGGTTTTAACAATGGGCCGTCTTTTGGCCCTGGGCCGAGGCTCCTGAAGATCTGTGGAGTTCCTCAGCCAGTCCCAGAGGTCTTGCTCAGAATAAGGTTCTGGGGTGTCATAGCGCAGGTCCAAATCTGTGTCATTTTCTTTACCACGGAAAGTCTGTGAGAGGAGCCGACTGATAGACAAGTCTTTGCTGCTTTCTGTCCATATGTGCTTTAGTGTGGATTTGCTGCTTCCTGACTTCAGAAGTTCCGATTTTCCACCGTTTGTTAAATTGGCACACGTGACCTGAGAAAACAATTTAAAAGATGAGTGTTTATTTAAGTCCCCACATCTAAGAATAGGCAACACATGCATTCCAGCCCTTGCTGGGAGTCTTAGAATTAAATGACTTTTTTTTGTTGTTGTTATTGTTCTTAAAAGCACCTCCAGTATCCGGCCACTGTTTATTAAGCTGTGATAAAATACCACTTCTATTTTTACTCAACAGTGGGAAAGGGGAGGTGTGGGTGGCAAAAACCACCAAGCCTGACCTGAAGATCCACATAAACATTGACTAACAGAGGAAAAGGCCGCCTAGCATGAGTAAGCCAAATTGAATTCAAATATCAACGAAACTAAAGTAAATAATCTCTCAGCACCAAAACCCACCTTTGAAATAAACTTTTACAATAATTATGCTATTTTTGGCTTCAGAATCGCCACAAGCTCTAAAACTATATGATCTTTACAAGTATGGTAGCTGATACCCTATTTCTTTTTTAAATTTTTGATTGTTTAATGTGAGCATTATATTAGAAACAGTAGTTTTACACAGATAATGTGGCACGTTTTAACTTGTCAACACATACCCACATGCACACACAATCATATGTCCTTAGTATCACAATCATAACCAATAGGCATAACACATAAGTTATTTTTTTTTAATTTCAGGGCTTAAAATGTGGTTGAAGAAAATATATGTAAATTAATATTTACTAGCAGGTAGATATTTGACAATCTGAAAAGCCAAACAAACTCGGGAGGATCACATTTGGAAGAGTTGTAAGAGTCACATTTGGGAAACATTCTCCAAGATCCTATCTTGCCTCTGTAAAGCAATTAATTCCTCAAAGAACTCAGGGGGTTTCAAAGTAACCAGATCCCTAATGATTTCAAAGAAACAATTGCTCATTCTGACATGGGATACTCAAGACCGACAATTTGTAAACAAAACCCAGAACCCACAGGAAGCAACAGCCAACAAAGACAAACCATTGGACACATGGCCTGAGGTTGTTGAAGGAATTCCCTTAGATGCCCATCGCAAAGCTTATTTTCCCAGTGAAGTCCTTTCTCAAACGTGAGTCTGATGACTACTCCTAAGTGAGGTGCATTAGGAATCAGAACTGCGTTCTAAACCATGCCTACCTGCATCTGTAGACTTATCCATGCATGCCTCTTGTAATGACACAGAGTCCTATCAACGATATCCTATCAGATGCTTATGATGGGGTCTACACTACATCCTGGACTCCATAAGCTTAGGAGCCAGGGTTTGTTCCCCACTCTATCACTACCTTAAGACAACAAAATGGTGTGGGACCATTCTCACAAATAGCAGTCAAAGTTGTTTTACTTGGAATTCTTATTCTTATTTCTTATTAAGAAATACTGTACTAATTTCCATATAAACTCACTGCATCTAAGATAAAATATGGTTTCCTTGTGGGGTTTTTTATCTCATGCCTTACAAAACCAAGCCTAAAACCTTGGAGAAACTCACACAAAAAACTAAGAAGCAAACAAAAAAAATCAAGTTTAGAGCCTACATTCTGTTGCATGTTCTTGGCATCTCCAAGGCTAGAACTCTACAACCTGTGCCAACCTGGACAAATACAACAGATCACAGTAGATCTTACAAGCAGACAAATAAATATAGAGGATCACATTCTAGGAACAGGATGTGTTGCAGAAAGAGTAGACAGATAACAGTGTGGACATGATCACACTTAAAACCAGCCTTCTGTTCACTGCATTCTTCAGACTTTTCGTTTATCATCTGCCATACAAACTGAGACTCTAGTGTCCTGAGATGGAGTAAATAGAACGTTTCCATCTTAGAGCAATGCAGGAAACTGGGAGAAGGGTGTCTTTGCTACCAATTTCCTTTTAGAAGAAATACTAAGTATTCTTTCTCCTGCCAATCCTGTTCTGCCTTTACACTGGTTTCTCTATATTCCCTCTACCCAAATTCTTTCCTATATTTTCTTTTCATTATTAAAGAATGGATCATATTCAAGAAGCATTCATGATTTATAACAGCAAAATTTTAACATAGACTGAATACTATGAGCTAAAGAAACAGAAATAGAAGGGGAAATATTATTTAGTGGAAGGGAATTAGGCACAGGAATGTATATAAAATAAGTATAAAATTAATTTCCCAACTATTCCTCTGCCTAATTATGTCAATCTGTTATGGGCTAATATTAGTACCTCCTATAAAGTGAAAATCAGGATAGGATAGTTTCAGAGTTAATATTATCCAGCAAAATAACAAAATGGTAGAAGCAGTTAAATTTATTTTGATAATTCCTTAAATTAAATGCACTTTAAAGTATACTATCTTAGGATGAAATGATATATTCAATTATTAATCACTTGCCAGCACGTGCCCTGGATTCAGTACCCAGCAATGGGAGAAAAAGTTTATATATAAGTAGCAAAAAAAAAAAAAATCTTACAATTGTATGACACAGCCAGTTATTATAACCTATTATATATGTGAGATGTAAAAGCAGTACTGATCCTTTAATTTTAGAATGTTTTTATGAGTATTTCTCTTTAATATTTCAATAATATCTATTTTGTAAACATTTAAACTTGTGCTTGCCTACAATCTTCATAGATAGAGGAAATAGATACTTTTCTCTGATTCTATTCCTTAGAGTTAGATGTGTTCCCATTGTTGGGCTAGCAAAGATAAATTCAAGTATACATAGAGTGGTTTTTATGGCACTTTATCTCAGAAACAAAAAAGGACTGTAATGTGATATTTCTGCCATGCACTTGTTAGCAAAACTATAGTGAAATTATCCCAAGACTGAGGGGAAAAAACACAGTGTGGCTTATCAACAGCAGGTAGGGAATAAAAAGGGGAAATTTGTAGGGGGGCATTTGGTTGAAAGAAGAACCACCATATCCTGGATATGCTGTAATTCTAATAAACAAGCAAACCTCTTTTTAGATAGAATACCTATTGTTCAGCTCTAAATTATATTCTGCACAGCCATCGTGATTATGAGCATAGACCACCTCAATTTCAGACTAGGCTTTGATCCTAAAATCTGTGTTATGTGTGAATCTCATTTATTGCATATAAGCTTATATTTTTCCAATCTAGAAACTAGAAGGTATTGCCCATACTTCTCACAGGGATGGTGTAAGACGTAGGACACTTCATTCTAAGCACCGAGGAAAGGGTGTGGCATTTGCTGAGCATTCACCATCAGTGTCAATACTCATAATCATCACAATGTCAAATGTGGCTCATGGACATGAATGCTTTTGGGTAATGTGACAGTATTTGCAAGTAGCCAAACTTCTGAAGAAAATCTGTCTTTAGCAGAGCTGTAAGTGTAAACATTTAAAAAAATATAATACTAAGAGTGGGAGACAATGGGCAAGATACATGCCAAAAGTTTCATGTAAGAAAGAATGACATAAATTCTAGAAAGCTGCTGTACAGAATCGTAACTCCAGCCAGCAAAATAGTCTTAAATACTCCCAAATTGGTTCAAAAGGCAGCCATAATGGGAATTATGCTCACTAAAATAAAATATTATAAAATATATCTTAGCAAACTTGAGAATATATATTGGATCTAATAATTAAAGGTGCTGGAATAGTTTTTAAGGGAGGGGGAGCACGTTATTTTCAAGTGACAACCTAAGAAACATGGCCTGTTAAATAAGCAGTAAAAGTCCAAATAACAAAGGACGAGTGTAAGTTCAGCTATTAAATAGCTCAAGCACCAAAAGCAATAAATGGCTCTGCCTTAGGCAGTTCCGATGCAAAGCCTTGAGCAGTGCAAACAAGAAGATGCGAGTGTGGCTTCCAAATCAAAACACCTTTCAGGGGTGTTTCTGCCATGCCTTTATACACTACGCACTCTTGCTTTTTTCCCCTCTTAGTTGGGGGAGAATAGTACAATATATGTGGGAGAATATCAATAATAAAATATCAAATAAACAATAAGACTTAACAATAGGTCTCTTGATATCTTCAGTATTAACTACTGTGATTTCTTTTATTTTATGAACTCACTAGCTATGGAATGAGACTCTGTTTATAAGAACTTCAGAAAACAAAAGCAAAGATAAACAGTGCATGCATGGTTCTTGATCACAAGAATTTCACAGTCTAATCTGAGGATAATCACTGTGGTGCTACCAGTAGCACATGTAATGTTCTGAAAGATACAAAGTTTAAAAAGAGCATGGATATAACACAGGAGATGATTTATGATCTGGAAGATTATATTGGCAGAAAATTAACTAGAGGGATTCTTCCACACATGTGGAGAATAATGTAGAAAAATAACAAAATCCAGAAGGGAACATGACAAAGAATGACATGGAAAATAGTTTCCTACCATGTCACTGTAACTTGATAAGTATCTCCTCTCTCTGTCTATCCCTGATCTCTCCAGCAACTACCAACTACTTCCTTCCTGAGTTCAAACTTTTATTTTCCATACAAAATGAAATCAAGCCAAGTAAGATCCCCATCAAAACCAGAGGTACTAAATGTATTATTAGATAGTTTGATATACCCATTCCATGATGTATGTGGTTATGTGTGAGCATATAGATGTATCAATATGCCTACACCATACTTTGGTATACCACAGCAGATTCCCTCTTTTATTTGTCTACAGGATGAAAATGAAGATGAGAAGGGGGAACAGAAGGAAAATTTCCATCTGAGGGCTCCAGGAACTTTGTCAACTACATGGGTGGTACATAAAGGAGACCACTTACATATTGTGAATGTTCTACTATTAAATTCAATTTTAATCTTAGCTAATAGAGAATTATTGAGATTGGGTTTGGCTGTTTTCAAGTAAGTAATCCTAGCTCTAGAAAAATCACCCACTAGGAATCAAGGGAAGATTCATAGAGAGAATCTTGAGACCTGAGAGGCTAGTTAAATGATTAATTGCAAGAGTTGCTGAGGAAATCAATAGTAAGTAGTGAAAGAAAGCAGAGGAAGTAAAAGACATTAATTTAACTGATATTTCACAGATAGAAATAAATCAATTTCATTTTTTTTAATATTTAGTGTTTTGAGACAGAGTATCACTATGTAGCTCAGGCTGCTCTTGAACTCATTATCTGGATCCTGTTTCTACATCCAGAGTGTTGAAATTATTGTGTGCCACAATGTCTGATTGAATTTGATTATTTACTGACTAAAGGCAAACACAAAAGTACTGAAAATTAATGAACTTTCTTATACTGTAAAGAGTGCCAAAGCAACAATTGTCTGGGATAAAAATTAAATGTCATAAAAGCATCTACAAATAATTCTTGCCATACAACTGGAATGTTGAGATATGGATCTGAAGGCTTAACAACTTACCAAGTTAAAAAAATTGAAGCATTCTGAAAAAAATTGAAATTATTTTCCTCATAATATTACAAAGAAAACTTGAAATGTTTGCTAACCGATTATTCTCTTCCAAATGATAGTGACAATGACGTCCATAAGGTATGTTTGTTAGTGTGCCATCCATTTAAATGGTTTAAAGTGTGTGCAGTTTTAAGACAATGCATCCTGAAGAACATAAGCATTAAGCACAGAGATAGAGTGCGGGTTTGAAATCAAATATTTATATCTGAGGCAGGAGCTTTGAATGGAAATATGGAGGATACAATGATCAATGCAGATGAAGTGTGTGACCATTGAAGACCAGCCCTGCCTTGGTTGATCTGTCTTTATATGTTGTATGCCCAAGCTTTTAAATTTTTCTTATCATTGACTTCCTATCATGCCACAGTGTTATTGCAGAATCATTGAAAAGCAATATGTTTTTATGAAAGAAACCATCCTTCAATTTACCTCTCACCTGAACTACATTTCTGGCCTTCTGAAAAAGAGGTGCCTACAAACACTCACATTTCCATATTTATAAAATACAATGAGATGCCTCTTAATTTTCATCAACTTCATCACTGTACTATTGATCTATTACTATTAGATACAGATATAAGTAATCCTACATCCATGTTAAAATTTTATTTTTTAGTGTATCAAGTGCATGAATGCTTGAAACCAAAAAAAAAAAAAAAATTAAGACAACTTGATACTTAAGCAATATTGCTGATGTGTGAGAATCTAATCACCAAATAACCTGCCTTATTTTTGCAAATTCATTTTGTCATTTTATGATTAATGTGCTGAATGTCTACTTCAGAACATCAGGTAATTCTAGTTAAGGAAACATTTTATTTTTGGCATTATAATTAGTATTTTACACACAGTATTGCATTTTATTTAAGCCATATGCACACATACACAAAAACTTGAGCTTACTAATAGAGTTTTTAAAGTTCTTAGGAAAAAACATTTATTTAGCTATTCCATAAGGTAAAATCATTCTTTTAAACATCCTGACGTCCCAGTCCCTTCTCTGACATAAAAATTTAGATTGTCTTAGTGTATAGGCTGTGTGCGTTTTACAGAAAAAGTTTGTGTAAGATAAACTACAGTTTTATCTATGCCTAAAAATGTTTTCTTTGGCCATGGATTATATTTGCTATAGATATTCATTCTTTTCTTAACTTGTTTGTTTAGTTCCATTTTGATCTATTCATAAATTTTTGGCATTTATCTTACTCACTTTTAACTCTCATTAGGTGGATTACATTAGCAATATTTTTGTTAACTTTTTATAACTACTTTATAGAAAAAAAGATGGATATTCTTGTATATGAAACTCATTTTTGTTAAGTTCTTCCTGGATCATAAAATGTTTACAGAACATAATTTTTCCATTGTACTCATGGCCTGTGGAGGTAAGGATGCTTGGGATACAAGAACCACTTGCTCAGAGCATGGTTTATGTCCTTACATGTGTTCTGTAGTTGCTATTGTAAAAAAATCATTCATTTTTCAGTCATATGATCAAGATGTGGGGGACATGCAGCCCTCAAAGACTTTCTTTTTTATTTTCAGGTGCTCCACTACCAATATCTAGGACACCTGCATTATGCCTGATAAACTAGTGGAAATGATTAGTACCACAATGCATTAAAATATATCATTTTCTCTGTGTCAAAACTTGCCATTGCAATATCACCTCACACTTGTTAAGGTAGTTAACATGAGATTATGAAAAAAAACCTATTAGATTGTGAATGAAAATAGCCATTTGTTTAAAGACATCAAATAGACCTACAATTTACTCCAGCAATCACATTGTTTGGTATGCATCTAAAATAAATAAGATGAGTATCTCAAAGAGATATCTGAATTCTCATAGTCAACCCATCACTGATTAGTGAATCATAACACCCAGCCACATCTTTATTTATGAATGAGCAGATTAAAACACACAAAGAATACATACACACATGTAGCAAGAGTACTTGCAGAAGACATCACATAAAGTAAAACAACTCACTCACTGAAATACAATCACAACATAAGCCCACTTGTAAGTTTGCCATGCAGAAGCCAAACTCCAAAAATAGAAAGAAGGGTTGAATAGTAGTTACCACAGGATAGGATGGAAAAAATGAGAATCCATTGGTCAACAGGTCCATACTATAACTTCCAAGTCATGGAATTCTAATAAATAGCATAGTGATTAATATTTATTAAAAATGCAAATTTTAAATAGACGAAAGACTAGTATTTAGTGTTCTAACCAAAAAGAGTTAACATATGAGATCATGTTGTAGCAAATTACTCATAGCAATCCTATTATAATGTAAACATATGATCTAACATCAAATTTTTATAACTTGAATATGGACAAATTTTGCCATTTTTTGTCAATTATCTTTCAATAAAACTCATCAATTATGTCTGGGGAAATCATCACCCCTGTCCTCAAGCTGTATTACAGGGTGATAGTGATTCAAACTGTATGGTACTGGTACAGAGACAGGCAGAAAAATCGATGGAATAGAATTGAAGACCCAGAAATGAACCCACACACCTATGGTCACTTAATATTTGACAAAGTAGCTAAAATCATTCAGTGGAAAAAAGATTGCATTTTTAACAAATGGTGCTGGTTCAACCGGCAGTCAGCCCTTGTTCTGGAAAGACTTAGTGAAGCAGTATTCAGCAAAACCAGAATGGGGAAGTGGGAAAGGGTGGGTGGAAGGACAGGGGGAGAGAAGGGGGCTTATGGGACTTCCGGGGAGTGGGGGGCTAGAAAAGGGGAAATCATTTGAAATGTAAATAAAAATATATTGAATAAAAAAAGAAAAATGCAAATCAACACATTCTTGTCTCCTTGTACAAAGCTAAAGTCCAAGTGGATCAAGGACCTCCACATAAAACCAGAGACACTGAAACTTATAGAGTAGAAGGTGGGGAAGAACCTTGAGGACATGGGCACATGGGAAAATTTCCTGAACAGAACACCAATGGCTTATGCTCTAAGATCAAGACTCAACAAATGGGACCTCATAAAATTTCAAAGCTCCTGTAAAGCAAAGGACTGTCAATAGGACAAAATGTCAACCATCAAATTTGGAAAAGATCTTTACCAACCCTACATCTGATAGAGGGCAAATAGCCAATATATAAAAAAGAACTGAAGAATTCAGACTCCAGAGAAACAAGTAACCCAATTAAAAAAAATGGGTTACAAAGCTAAACAAAGAATTTTCAGTCAAAGAATTTCAAATGGCTGAGAAGCACCTAAAGAAATGTTCAACATCCTTAGTCATCAGGGAAGTGCAATTCCAAACAAGCCTGAGATTCTCACAGCAGTCAGAACTGATAAAAAACTCAGGTGACAGCAGAGGCTAGAGAAAGAGGAACAGTCCTCCATTGCTGGTGGGATTGCAAGCTGGTACAACACTTGCAAAAAAACACTGATTTTTCTGGAAATCAGTCTGGTGATTTCTCAGAAAATTAGACTACCTAAGGATCCAGCAATACCACTCCTGAGCATATATACCCAGAAGATGCTTCAACATGTAACAAGGACACATGCTCCACTATATTCATAGCAGCCTTATTTATAATTACCAGAAGCTGGAAAGAACCCAGATGTCCTTCAACAGAGGAATGGATACAGCAATTGTGACATATTTACACAATCGAGTACTGCACAACTATTAAAAACAATGAATTCATGAAATTCTTAGACAAATGGCTAGAACTAGAAAATATCATCCTGAGTGAGATAACCCAATCACAAAAGAAAGCACATGGTATGCACTCACTGATAAGTGGTTATTAGCCCAAAAGTTCCAAATACCCAAGATACAATTCACAGACCACATGAAGCTCAAGAAGAAGGAAGACCAGAGTGTGCATCCTTCAGTTCCTCTGAGAAGGGGAACAAAATACAGGAGCAAATACGGAGATAAAGTGTGGAGCACAGACAGAAGGAAAGGCCATCCAGAAACCGTCGTATCTGAGGATTCATCCCATAAACAGTCGCCAAAACCTGACACTCCTGTGGATGTCAAGAAACACTTGCTGAAAGGAGCCTGATACAGCCCTGCCAGAGCCTTACAAATACAGAAGTAGATGCTCACCATTGGGCTGAGCATGGGGTCCCCAATGAAGGCGTTAGAGAAAGGACTAAAGGAGCTAAAGAGGTTTGCAACCTCATAGGAAGAACAATATCAACCAACGAGACCCCCAGAGCTCCCAGAGACTAAGCCATCAACCAAGGGATACCCATGGCTCCAGTTGCCTTTATAGCAGTGCATTGCCTTGTCAAGCATCAATGAGTGGAGAGGTCCTTGTTCCTATGAAGGTTTGATAGATGCCCCAGCATAGAGGAATCGATGGTGGGGAGGTGCATGTGGTGTGGGTGGAGGAACACCCTCATAGAGGCAAAGGGAGGGAGAATGGGATAAGGATTTTCTAGGAGGTGGAGAAACCAGGAAAGGAGATAATTTTTGAAATATAAGTGAAGAATATATCAAATTTTTAAAAAAGAACTAAAAGTAAGTATTTTATAAAACTAAAAGTGAAACAAGCAAACGTTTGCGGAAGAGAACAGAAGTTAGGAAATTTCCTTGAGTCTGCAGCCGGCTCTAGCAGCGGACATGTTCCCACTGGCAGTGGGAACTATAGCAGGGATGAGCGCTTCCTTTAACCCAGTAAGTGCTGGGAGGCCGCGTTGGAAAGGCATCAAGAGTGTGGATGTGCTGATCAATCTTTATTTAGGACATGGATTGATATTAAGATTGGATTGACAGAGGCCTACGTCATTAGGAAAGCAACCTAGGTTTGTCTGTGTAGCCACTTCCAGACTGAAACAGAAGACAGGGATGCCTGGACATCTGCCTGCAAAAGTTCACTTTCTTCTCTCAGCTCCCTGGAGGCAATGCTCGGCCTCCTCAGTCAGTTATTTCTGCTTTTAGAATAGCCACTCTCCCCAGAGCATCCATCCATCAATGGATCAGCCAGATGTGGACTGACAACTCTAAGACTGTGAACTGAAAACAAGCAAGCAAAACTACACATAAAAACAAACATAACCTTCTTCTAAGTTAGTTTTTCTTACACATTTGTCATGGAGACAGAAAGCTGACAATAGTCTTTGAATGAACTATCATAGCTTTAATATGAGTTCTTATATTTCATTATTAATATTATTTTAGGGGCACTTTTTTCCAGTTATGAAATGCAGAGAAAACTTATAGGCCCCATTGAGATTTTGTAAAGAGTAAAAGATTTTTATGGCAAATGTATAGTATCAAGGCTATATATTTGGATTTATATTTGTCTCATTATATAAACTTTTAAAAACTGGATAATTCTGAATAAAAGCCAAAATGATATTTCCCCTATAATAAACACATATACAGAATCTACTACCAAATAAATAAACCAAGACCTACACAGCCTGAATACATGTGAAAGCAACTCTACTCTTAGGTTATAAGAGCATGGAAAAATGAAAACAAGATTTCAGACTGCACACTGCAGTACTATCTTCTAAATAAAGACACCAAGCCTGCTCAGATGATCAAAACAAACTGAAATGGATATTAAATAGTTTGAACAATTCTCCTAAAAAGAGCAATCTAGTAAAGAGAGGCATTTCTGTTAATGTTACAGTGTAAGCAGGACAAAAAACTAACTTGTCCCCTAGTGTATTCTATGTTGTCCTCAAGCCTTTCATTCTCATCAGTTCAAAGATTTCTCAATGGCTGTGTAAACCCATCACATTCACCCTGTGGAGGGTCACTTGCTCCTAACACACTACACCAACTGTCCTGTGTGTTTCTGTACTGAGAGTTGATGTGCGAGAACTCATGTGCGAGAAAATTGAGATTTTTCTTTAATTCTGTATTGTGCAAAAGCTCATTAGAATTATCTTTAAAATGTTCTGAGTGGTTTAACATTTGGGGAGGGCATGATTTATGGACAGCAATAAAATCTTGCTGAGAAGTTGGCTTTTTCATCTTTTGAAAATGTTGAAAATGTTGAAAAGGTGGAAAATTACCTTTTCCACCACACTTATTGTATACACATACACACAAGTTTTTACATATCCTCATTAATATTGATAACAATTGATAATTATTAATCTACATGCCCTGCTTACCTCTTCTCTCTAAATATAATTGCAGATTATCCAGGTTTACATTGCCAAAGTTCTGTTCTTGTTAATATATATATATTATGTGTACATATTATATATATCATGTATATATATTATGTATATATAATATATTTCATATATATTATGTGTATATAATATATATTTCATATATATATATATGAAAATTCAGTGACAAAACAACTCAGAAAGATATGATTAACTTTTTCTATGACTTCTTTATGAAATATGTATATGTGACAAACCCTAGGTACATAGTTATAATAATGAACAAATTGTTCTAAATAGCATAATGGAAGTCTATTTCGTCATTAAAGCAAAGTCACTACTCATTGTTTTTCATTATTCATAAATGGTTAGAAAATGCCAGTAAATCTAGGTTTTTCCCTGGTAGAGGAAAAATTTACCCTGGATATGTATGACTTCTAGCTATCTGAATCAATGATCAGAATGACTAACCTACATGGCAAGGCCTGCTGTGTAGATGCAAATGGATAAATCTGTGGATGCTTGAAGTGAAATAAGGCACAGGCACGCCTCCCATGGACCACAGCAGGAAGTGTTATTTTACATTCTAGGAGCAACTGTACATGTTATGACATTCAAATATTTATGGGCTGGAAACCTTTTCCTCAACATATCCAGAGAAGGCTGAATCTTCATGAGGTGGACCTATCAAGAGGTAATTATGTCATGAACAGTCTAAACTCAGAATCAAGTAATATACTTCTTAGGAGAGTGAGCAAGTTCTCACAGACTGGCTTAGTTACCAGAAAACAGACTGTTATGAAATGAGCCTCTTCGGGTCTGCTGCCCGCCACCTTCTCATTTCTGCATTTTTGCTGTGTGATTCTGTCTATCATTGACCAAGAATGAAACCCTCAGAAAGTGCTCCAAGCTTGGACTTCTGCTTTTGGGGGGTGGGGGATAGAAAGGGTTTATTCTGCTTACACTTCCACATTGCTGCCAGAGGAAACAAGCCAGTAAGTAACATCCTTCCATGACCTCTACATCAGTTCCTGCTTCCTGACTTGCTTGATTTCATGTCCTGATTTCCTTTGGTGATGAAAAGCTTGGACTTCTTAAGCTTCTTAATCATAAGCCAAATTAAACCTCTTTCCCTTATAAAGAAGTCCATCTCAGGTATTTGGCTATAGCAACACAAAACAGACCCAGTCAGGTTTCAACCCTTTTCAACAATGTGTATGTGTATATGCCCAGAGGTATATGAAGACACATTTCTATAAAACATATTTATGCTAGTTATATTTTGCTCTTTTATGGCTAATAGTTGGCACAACATACCAGAAAATGAGTTGTAATGAAATGAACTCATGCCATACATTTGACCCTTTCTACATGCTACATGAGAACATGCTAAGAGAAATAATCACACAATTTGTCAAATATGGGTTGGAATCCATTAGCAAATGCTGATACTGATAATATAGATAATATGTCTATGGAATACCCTGTGATATTGAGAGACTAATTTAAGGCCTTTCCTTAGACAAAGAAAGAAGTGCTTCAGACAAATTGAGTGGTGCCAGCTGCAATGGTATTGCCAGATCTGCGGGGTTTAAATCCCGAATTATCTCAAAAGAAGTCATTCATGTGCTCTTCCTTATCTCACTACACTGCACACACACTGCTGAGAGCACTCTTGGTGCATAGTGAATAAATCAGCCAATCCAGAAAAACAAAATGGGGCAAATCTCCTGGGACTGCAGACTCTCCAAATTCTGTAAATATTTCAGGGGCTAGGGGTTTTGCTGAAGCAGAAGAGAGCAGAAGAGTTGCCTTTACCAAGGAAAAGAAAGAATATCAGAAGATGGTACGCCTTATCACCTCCTTTTAACAAGAGTTGGAAATCTGGGGTTTGGATTGTGTCAAAACTTTTGATATTACATAAATGAATACCTTTTGATTATAACTTATTAGAGAGGGATTTTTTTTTACAAAATATATCCACCCAACAGGATACATTACATATATAAATTAATTAACTATTGAATGTACCTCTGGAACAACATGTGTATATGACTAAATATGTGCCACACACATGAATATGCACACATGAATTTGAACATATATAACCTGTATCTCTGGAAAACTCTGAAATATATTTCCATAAAAAAATCTTAGCAATATTCATAGCATCTGTAAACACAGCTAGAGCCTCTGAAAAGTAGCCTCAGAAACATTAATTATATGGATCTGATTTCCCTCTTTTCCAAGTCTGAGCTAGACTCAACTTGTACAGCTCCTTTTTCTGCATTTGTGTTACTGATAGCATGGCATATGAAGTAACATGATTCAGAACCCGGTGGTGAGGTGGATGATGTTTATGCAGAGATACCCTAAACAAACTAAATGGTAACATCTAGATTTAGAACCTTGCTTTAAGGAAAGCTAATCAGAAACCTGATTAGAACAGAAAGAACAGAAAGCAGCACTTTATTTAAACTGAGCTTGAATAAAGCAATTTCACTAGGCCAGAGTATATCTCAATAATATATTACAGGAAGAAACAGATCACCCACAGAATGGCTTGAGCAGAAGAACACAAAAACAGTGAGAACTGTAGGAGAAGCTGAAACAAAGAGATCAAATAAATATTAGTTTGTGGTAAGAGTGCAACAAATATCCCTAGCTCTATCTTTTCATGCACCCTAAAATAGGAGAAATTAAAAGGACAAGATTTCAAGAGACATTCCTCCTCTCTATGACCCCCACATAATTTGCCCATGCTGACACGTCAGTAAGTTAACTGTCTTTAAGGAGCTGGAAAAAGGTCCACTAGAGGGAGCAGCTGGGACACATGACAGCTGTCTCTGTTCATGGTGCTGGAAGTCGGACAATTGAGTCACCAATGGTCAGAAGGTTCAGAGAGCAAAGATGTACCAGGAAACTTTATTCCACTACTGGTTGATTACCATCTCAGAAAGCTACATCTTCTATGAGCTGCGGAAAAACAGTAAGGAAGTTTGTGGCTCAAAGAATTATTAGAAGCCAGAGTCACTTGAAGAAGCTCTTATGGGTTTGATTAGCTTCTAAAACATTGTTTAAAGGCAAAATATTTATTATGCTTGTTTATATATTGTAAAGCCCTCTTGGTCAATGGAATATGTAGCAACATCTAGCAACATCTTAGTTTCACAGTACTAGTCATATCAGTCATTTTCATATGCTCTACTTCAAATCAGAGGACAATTGCATAGGCTTCTTTTATTTACTAGCATCCTTATACCCATTCCCTTTGCTACAATAATTTTACATTCTCTAGATCAACTTAGGCCTATAAATGACTCCATCAGTCTTCCTATAACATTTTCCACTATTCCTTTGTAAATATAATACATACGTGAAGGAGAAAATATACATATATGCATACATACATGCATACATGTAAACTTTCCATAGACGGTCATTTTCATTTGAGAGTCATCCCATGTGTTTCTACTGTTTTTCTATTATACATTATTCAATCCACATACCAAACAGATATGCTACAGATATTCAATGGATGAATAAATGTATGTTTGGGTAGAATGCCTATTCACATACAACCACACCACTTTGGAGAGGATATTTTCCTATAAACAAGTAGTGAGTTCACTTTTAGTATCAGATAGATACATTTATGATGTGGGTTTTATCCAATTCTATAGACATGTAAAGTGAAGCAAGCGAAAGGTTAGCCACATTATCCAATCAAAATTGTTACATTAAAATTTATAAATAAGTAAATTTTTATGTTTTTTTTTAGTTTTTTTTTAATTTTTTAGATATAATTACAATATCTCTTCCCTTTTCCCCCACTAATCCTCTTATATATTTCCTTTCTCTCAATTTCATACCATCTTTTTTCATTGTTCTCTCTCTCTCTTTCTCTCTCTCTCTCTCACACACACACACACACACACTCCTAAATATGTAAGCATATTTTAGTTTATGTAGAGAGATGTATGAAAAGATGTATGTGTGAACATGCCTAAACCAACACAAAACAGCACTGTGAAAAATGTGTGATAAAAAAATCCATAATGAAACAATTTGTTGGCCAAAAAACCAAAAAAATCGGCACCATGCTCTGGGTTTTCATCTTTGAATTTCTAGAAATTTGATCCAAAAATAGTAATTAAAAAATGCAAGTAAGATTCAAACAGAACAGATTCCTTCAACACAAACCTGTCAAACTTCCTGGAGGTATTTTGTTTCTCAAATGGACATTTCTACTAGGAAATAATAATTTCCTTGAAGCAGGCAGTCAGGCATTTGTTAGTTTATTTCCTTGTACAAATGCTCATTTGCTTGGGAAATGCAATCAGACTTTGAAATGTGAAGGAAAAAAAATCAAATTATGAGTATGTTTTCAAATGCTTTAAATGATGCTATAAAGTACCCATTAACAGCATGGATTAAAATGATATTAAAATGTGAGTCTTGAAGGCCTTTTTGGCTTTATTCTATGAGAACACCAAATTGTAAATGAAGGAAGTTTGGTTGTGGTGTTTTTGCTTTGTGGTCACATAGTGAAAAATTGATGACTGTCTAGAATAACAACATATTTGAAACTTAAAGACACTTTTTAAAGTATTTTATCCCTTGAAAAGCTAATCATCAGAGTTTTGAGCTTGTCTGAGATACCACAATGATTTAGGACATATCAATTTGTGGTAAAGTTTTCTTAGCCTCCAACCCATTATTCATGATGCAGAGGTTTCCTTATTGAAAGTCAGAGCTTAGAGTCTCCTTCAGGATTTAAATCAGCATGTCACATTAAGATAAGAAACTGACTCCTGTTCAAGGAGTCTCTTGATTTTGTGGAAGAAGAGAATGTTAGAAATGCAGTAACATTTGTCAACTCTGATGCAATAGGATAATAGCTTAAGGATTTGCAATATCACAAGGTTTTCTAGGTTTGATTCTGAAAAGTACTTGGGCATTCTCAGACCTAAGTCTAAACTCTAAACTGTGACCCTTGATTACTATGAGGGGAAAAAAATCAAACAAGGTCCAGTGTCACAGGTCTTTAAGTAAATAAGAGATAAGACAGAGCAATTATTCTTCACAATGTGATAGGAAGGCTATTCAGTAACTCTTGTGCAAATACTATGTCCATTTTCAGAACATTTAGTTTTAAAAAAGGGAAAGTCAAAATAAAAAGCATGTTGTATTTTCTCTTCCTCCCCAGCAAAATATAAATTTTAAAACTCTACTATGAATTTTTTAAGTTGTCAAAAATCACTTCCATGAAATTGTTTTTGTTTGTTTGTTGTTTCTTTATTTTTAGTAGATATTTGTTTATTTACATTTCAAATATTACTCCATTTCTTCATTTCCTTTTCAGAAACCCCCTATCCCATCACCCCTCCCCCTGCTCACCAAGACACCTACCTACTTTTCTGACCTGGCATTCCACTACACCGTGCCATCAAGCCTTCACAGGACCAATGGCCTCTCCTCTCATTGTTGTCTGAATAGGTCATCCTCTGCTACATATGTAGCTGGAGCCATGGGTCCCTCTGTATACTCTTTGGTTGGTGGTACCTGGGAACCTTACACCAGTCAGAATGGCTAACATCAAAAACTCAGGAGATAGCAGATGCTGCTGAGGATGTGGAGAAAGAAGAACACTCCCTCATTGCTGGTGGAATTGCAAGATGTTATATAACACCACTCTGGAAATCAGTTTGGTGGTTCCTCAAAAAAATTGGACATCCAACTAAACCACTCCTGGGAATATATGTAGAAGATGCTCCAACATGTAATAAGGACACATGTTTCACTATGTTCATAGCAGCCTTATTTATAATAGTCAGAAGCTGGAATGAACCCAAATGTCCCTCAGCAGAGAAATGGATACTGAAAATGTGGTACTACTCAGCAATTAAAAGCGATAAATTCATAAAATTCTTAGGCAAATAGCTAGAACTAGAAAATATCATCCTGAGTGAGGTAACACAATCAAAAAAGAAAACACAAGGTATGCACTTGCTGATAAGTGGATATTAGCCCATTTTTCTGTCAAATTTTCCTGTAATGCAAGTCACTCTACCTGTGTAGATTAAAACTTGGTTTTAAATTATGTATATGAGTATATTGCCTTTGTGAGTTTGTGTGTGTGTGTGTGTGTGTGTATCTGTATGTCTGTGTATTATATTCATGTCTTGCTAAGGAGACCAGGCAATGGCATCAGACAAACCAGGTCTATAGTTACATGGTTTTGAGCCACACATGAAGTCTGAAAATCAAACCACAGTCTTCAAGATGAACAACAAATGTTCTTGCAAACTGGTCCATCTTTGTAACAACACAGGTCTAACAGACTTCCCCACGCATCACTGGTTTTTAGTAGTCAATGCTATCAGTTACCCTCCAAATAATAAGAGACTATCAATAAAGACATTAATTACTTAGGTCATTGAATATGGACTATGAGTTTTTACCAACTGATAGTGGTAGTTTATAGTGGAGAAAAATAAACACCAGTCAGTCTAACCAAGATATCAGACCTGTAAGCTACATTATCAACATGCTGCTAAATCATCCACTATGCAATAATTGCACAAATATTATAAGAGCAATCAATCACATTTTGATTGGATTTAAGGCCCACCCTATTGTATAGAACTAATATCTAATACCATCAATGAGGCAGGAGCCTGAGACTAGAAAAATAGCACATGGACCCTGAATAAAAATCTGTTACAATTATTCTGCTTACATGAACACAGCAATAAAATAATCCCAAATGTCATATTGCTATACTCATATCAGTTCTCCTGGATAAAAATATCAATAATGGATGAATACATCTGCTTTTCCGCTACAAGCCTCAAATTCACTGATTTTCATCAGGAAGTACTCCAGGAAATCCAGAGTTTCATGAGATGAACTGTATTATGAAAATCATGTATGAATCAGCAGCAGAGCTGGCAAAATATATGCAATATTGAGTAACACGCCCCAAATTCACCACTACTTTGTTCTTAGAAAAATTGCATATGTCATGATCTGTTATAAAGATATGATGAAATGAGATGACTGTTTTTTTCTCATATTGGATTCTTGTTTTACTTGGCTAGACAGGAAATGCTTTTAAAAATGAAGCCATCTTTCTCTATATAACTTTATTTCTTAAAAGAGATTGAAAGAGTAGTTTATCTTTACTTAAATCTCCTTATTGAATAGTATTTGTGTCTAAATGCTTGTAATGTTTAATTTGATATAATTTCTCAGCTACAGTTAATATTTCATACCTATGATGTGAATGAACCAATTAAATTTACTGACTTACATAACACAATGTTGGTCTTCTATTCTCTGACATGTATTTAGCTATTCATATATGTGTTTATCTCTGAGCCATTTCACGAGTAATTCAAACATATCATGTACGTTCATCCCTATATAGGTCTTGAAGGGATTCTTAAGGAAATAATGCATACTCATATGTAACCACATTGTAGTTAGCAAAACTAAGATATTTAACATTAGCGTATTGCTATGATTTAATATATTTCCAGTGTAAAAATGACATCTGTCAGGCTAGTGGCCATCCTATGATGATTATCATGATTGAAGATTCATTAAGCGTCATTTTCTATCTCGGGGTGCCATGTTCCTTTGGCTGCCTTTTGTCTGTTCTTTTTCTTTACAATTGTTAGGTAATTTCCAAAACGCCCCTCAGTTTGAGTTGCACTGATGTGCAATGACAGTCACTTTAAATAAAACAAGGTTCTAGAACTTTAGACTGTCAACAGTGCTACCAGGGAAAAAGTACCTCTTAATCTGAGAGGTTAGGAAACAGTGTTATTGGTAACTGTAGAAAGAATTATTTTGTACTGTGTTAAATCATAGCCTAGCAAGTCATTTAGAATACTTAATATAATTTTACAGGCAATTAATCCACATTATATACAATTGCTTTAGTATTGATAATAAACTCATTAAAACTTGTCATTTTTGTGGTTCCCTTCTCTTCTCAGTTTAGTTAAATGAGGCTAATGCTTAAAACTTTTACTAACTGGATTCACTGAAATGATTTATCAGTCTGATGCTTATACAAGATTCATGTATCACTTAATGACAGAGAGACATTCTGATGATAAGGTTTTTTTTCTTCATTGTGCAAATATAATGCTAGCCTATATAATGTCTACTGTCTTGACCTGCTTTGTTTCAGACTTGAACTGACAGAAGTGAAGAAGGAATGAAGAAAAGAAAGACACATAATCAAATATCTGGCAAGCCATGTGCTCTTTTGGAGATGCAGCAACAGCCTGGAAGCTCAATGTATTTATTATAACCACTGAGTGAGGAGATCAGTTTAGAGTATACAGATGACTGGGGAGGAAGAGGACAATGACGAAAATGCTGACAATGAGAAGGAGGAGGAAAAAGAAGAGGAGGAAGCAGGCTGGTTAGCTTCCTAGGAGGTCCCTGTAGGGGAGTGTTTTCAGTTTGCAATCATTTGTGAGGAAGAAGCTGTGGCTGATAGTTTCTTCATGCACTGGTTTTATCTAAAGCTCAATGCTGGCAACATCTATACTAGGACCAGAAGAAGTCTTTTCTATTCTTCTGAGCCTAACATAGGGAAGGTCTTGTCATTCTCATGGGCCTGAGGAATTTGGGTTTTTGGCATGATCATTCCCCTGACAACAATATACAATACTCAGGACTCCATCAACTGTCTACAATCCATCAGTGCTTCAATGCTGTCTTTTGAAATCAGCACTAGCGAGATTGATGAGGCTGCCACTAAAATAACAAGGGAGACATTTTTATGCCAAACATTTTTCATGAGTAGAAACATTGTACTCTAAAATAATGACTAAATCATAGTGCAAGTATTATGGTTAATCTTGACTGTTGACTTAGATTTGGAATTATCTAAGAGGTGTGCCTCTGGGCAGCTCTATGAAGGAATTTCTTCAAAGGATTAAGTGAATGAAGACCTCAGATAAGGTAGTTTGTTCCAATGGTGGCCCAGAAATAAATGTCTAAGGAAACCCAGAGCTGCTTTTTCCTGCCCACAAACATCAGTGGTTATCAGCACATTTACCCTGTTGCTGCCTCCACATTGTTCTCAATAGAATCCAGATTGTTTACCCTCCAAACATAAAGAGCAAGGCTCTTCTGGAATGTTTTAAGCCTTCAGTACCAGATTCAGGATGCTAAGCTAACCAGCATTGTCACCTATGGCAGCTCTCAGGTTCTTAGTCTCTACAATAAGCACACAATCAGCATTGGCCGTGCAACCTACACGGTGTAAGACACTCCACTAAACCTCATTTGTAATGCATATTCATTCTATCCATTGCATTCCTCTGGAGAACCCTGGATAATAGAAGTACATGGTTAACCAGTAAAATAGCAAGTCACTTGGGAAAAAAATATCAAGTAATACATATCATATACAGTTAAATATACTACTCTTTTTTCTATGTCCAAGGTTAAACTCAGGGAACCAGTGAATAAAAACAAAGAGAAGAAAAGAGTCTAAGACACAGCTCTAATGTATGACCTGGTCTTTGTAACCTAAAATCAGAAGACAGTTCTGTGGTCCCGGAGAAATCAAGAAAAGTAAGAAGTAAGAAAAGTAGGTTAATTTACTTCCTATTGGTACTACCATTTAACACGCATGTGCATGAAAGGATTCCCTCATGAATAAACCTATTAGCAAAATATACATTTTACCAAGAAATGATGTCATCAGTCTTTCATGAATATGGAATTCTGAGTTCAAGTATAACCTTAACCATGAAACCCAAAGAGGCTAACAAGCAGATTACATCATTCCTGATACACTAGGTTTTCATACATATAGACAACTGCAGTTAGCAAGGACTACACAAATATATGACAACGGATTCCAAAGTCATAACCTCTGAGACCGAGATCTTCTCATTCTAAATAGAAACATCAACGCCCCCATAACAGCATGACCTGGAGAATTAGAGATAATGTGTACTAACTGATAGAAGGTAATAATTTAACTTCCACTATTTAAGATAGCCATAGGACCACACCATTCCCCTGGGCAGCCCAGAGGAGGTGTCTCTGGTGATATGACATGTACTTGGGAGAGTTGGCAGATTAACTCACCTACCACCGGGATCCCAGATCCAAAGCTTTGAGCTAGCCCATCCCAACTATTAGATGCTGGAGCACATGAAGGGGCCAGTCCTGTAGAATTAAGCTGGAGGATCTCCATGACTCAGGGCCACAGCAGAATATCTGAGAGTAGTCTCAGTGTGGATCCTGTATTGATAATGTAGCAGGAACAGGGGGTCTCAAAGGAGACCAATGATTTACTACAATGTATATTTCTAACTAAAGCTGTTTGGACAAAAGCTTATACTGTGGGAAACACCAAGACACACTGCAGCTTCCAAGACAAGATGTTTTGTTTTGGTTCTTTCTTTCTTTGATTTTTATTTTTTTTTTGTGGGGGTGGTCACAAGGGTGTAATGTAGATATGGACAGACTTGGCAATGAGTAAAATAGGGTTCGTGATATGAAATTCACTAAAAATCAATAAAAATATTTTTTAAAAAGATGGCCATATGGTTCTATGTAGATAACTCTGTATATAAAGTTTCAGATCCATACTTCAAATTCAGTCAGCAAATATTGACCATTATCATATAGTTTGGCATCATGGTTGAGGGCTAACCTTGGTTTCAGACTGCGGCCTTGTATCTAGGCCCATAAAGCAGATGCTCATGTCTATGGGAATTGTTTAAAGGGTGAGTGGCCAAGTCGTTCTGGTGGGCCAAATTGCAGCTATCATTTTGCAGTAGTTACCCTCTAAACACAATTTTTATTAATAACCCTGGTTTTAGAATGTTAAATTATAACCACCCACACAGAATTGTTGTTTATCCTTTTGAATGACACAGGAATTAAAAATACCACTTGATATCCCTAAGGAGTTGTACTAGCAGACTCAGGACATGTTTGATCTATGCCATCCAGACCTTCCCATTAGTGTTTCAGAGAAAGCTGTAGGTTCTATTATGGTAACACCTTTGTTGGCCTGCAGCCATCACCAGCTTTGGAAGAACTGAATCATGAAGCTCTATCTCTGTAACTAGGCCAAATAGGCCATGACCTGACGGGGTATAAGCAGTCATTGTCTCCTATTAAATCTGAAATCTGCACTCTGCATATTTTAAAACAAGTAGCCAGTTTCCCTATAAAGTATAGCTGCCAAATGAATAATTAGATTTTTAAGAGACTATAAAGTGAATGAAAATGCTTTTCACTGTGCCAAAAACAAAGTCGATTCAGATTTTATTTCCTCTCCTCCCTTGTTTTTATCCTCATACTTTGGCACTCACACCAAAAATATTTCAGCATCAAATATATATATACTTCTCTTATACAATACACAGTAGAAACCAAGTCTGGGTGGAGATGATGTGGGAGCCAACACACTCTACACTGTGAAGTACTGGCTGTTGCCTAAATGGCAAGGTAGGAAGTTGTATGTGATTGGTACCTAATATTGGCTTTGATTGGTGAATGTGGTTACAAAGAGATTTTTTATAAAATCCAAAATTGACCAAATGAACACTTTAATGTCAAAGCTCAAAAGAGATTCTTTTCTGTTTAGAAATTTAAGTGCCCTCCCTCCCCAAGAGTTTGTGCTCCCTGGAGACGGCTAAGTGCTCAACTCACAAAGCTTTAATGGAAGAGGCACAAGCGACTTGAGAAAGATCTGGGAAGGGATTGAAATGTAGCTGTAAAAAATATCCTATTAACTCTTGGCCTCCGTTTTACATTTTGAGAAAGATTTTTAACTAAACTCTCAAAGCTCAATACCTATGATGTCATTAAACATTTTTCACTTCAGTGGATTGTAACTCAGGGACATTTGCAACTACTCTTTTCAGCAGGGGATTAAACTTTCTGGGAATAAATTAAATTGGGTTAAAATGTCTAACACAGTTTTCAGATGAGTGCTTTATTCGAGTAGCACCGAGACATGTTAACTTTGAAATGAAACTCTAGTTAGGTAAATAATGTTTGTCAGGCACCAATTGCTCAGGTGCTATGCTGCTCTAAGCCTACTTTATTAATACTGGGATGTGATCTTCAATGCAGGTGCAGGAAAGAATTTTAAATGCAATTAAAACTGAGCTGGAAGGCCACACAACTGTATTTTAATCAGAAGCTGAGTTCAAGCCTGCTTTACATATAATATGTGCAAAGAAAGATATTTTTTTTCACATTCAGTAAGGCTGTGTAAATACTCAATTTTGAAAGACAGCAAATTTATTTCAAGGAGAGAGGCAAAGTAAAGGCAGTACCTCACCACGAGGGATGCTATAAGCACTTGAAGACAGCTATTCTCAGGAATATATGAATACATTATTACATTTTCATCGTTACGATTTTAACATCTTGGCCTATGGAGTCAAAATTAAAATATAGAGGTGCAGACCTGTGAATATGAACATATGCATTCAATTTCTACATTTGTGTGTGAACAGATCTGTATACATAAACATATGATCCATTTTTGAAATATTTGCCTTAATACTTATTAGAAAAATTTACAATCCATTGCTCTCAAAGTCATTTTAAATTAAACATGGAAACCATAACCACAAGACGTTTGTCATTGTTTCGTTATTAAACCATATTCACAAAATAAGTTCATTACATACTCTGTGACCCAGGAAGGAGCAAGAATTCTCCAGGAGTAGCATAACTGAATATTATTGTGGGTGATATCTCTGCAAACATTTTCCTGGTTCTTTTGGCCCAGAAAATAAGGACATTTCAGTTTAAACCTTTTTTTTTTTAGTTAAAAATATAATTAATTATCCAACACCAAGTGGTCAACCCTCAAAGGATATGCATGGAAGCATCAACAAATAGAATCACCAGGTTGTATTTATCCACTTATGTGTGTAGGTACATATGCATGGATATATATTTTTAAGCAATAATAGCTAAAGAAAAAAGACATGAACTTAAGAGAGATCAAGGGGAGGATGTGGAAGGGCTAGGGGGAGGAGAGGGAGAGGGAGAGGAAAATGGACATAATTGCATTTTAATTTAAAAATTGCAGATAAAAAGTAAAAGTTTAAAAGGAGACTTTGATAGAAGTCCCTAGCTGGTGTTCCAAATTCTCATTAAACTAATGATTGAGTTTTAGGAGCCTCATCAAAAGCTGGTGAGATAGCTCAGCAGGTAAAGGCTCTTGCTTTCAAGCCTGGTAACCCGAGTTCAGTCTTCTGGCCCCATGTGGTAGAGAGAAAACCAACTTCTGCAAGTTGTCCTCTGACTTTCACAGACACACACACACAAACACACACACACAAACCCACAGGACTACCTGTAGGTGTGTTTATGCACACACATGTGTGTACTCATGTTCAGGCACACACATGGCATGCACAAATAGTAAACTAAAACATAATACAAATTTTGAAGAGTCAAATGTATTAAATATAAAAATACATATATTTTTATCTGCATCATATTAACAGTTTTTGATTCATATAAGGTCAGTTAGCTTTTTTTGAGCTTTTTCTGCATCAGCTATCCTAAACTTGAGAATGCACATAAGAAAATCTCTACTTCTTAGGTCCAGATACATATACAACAGCAAACTAACAAGGACCATTAACGTTTCCTAAATTAAGTTCTATAAAATAGAATTAGTATGCCCAGAAACACCATTCATTCAAGAAAATGAAGAAGCACTTCATGAGCCCTCTGTTCACACCCCTCTGCAAACCTACAGAGCAGAGAAGGACAGATGCAGGACCAGGGCTTCTTGAGAATGGAAAAAATGGGTGCATCAGAAATTCCATTAAAGATTACTTTTGCATGTTCATTCTTGGGACACAATTCAAAGTAGTTAACAAACCAAGGGAGGATCCTAAGGCATCCAATGGTAGTCTGGAACCTTCTGCTTAGGGCCTAAAGTATAAGGGCAGAGGAGAGGATCCTGGGGTTAGAGCCAGAGTCAAATGCCCAACAGAGGCAAGAGACAAATGTGACAGCACGCAGTGACCCAGGACAGCCGTGCTTATCCACTCACACACAGAATTCCAGGGTCTGCAGAGTGGTGCATTCCGCCTGAACTTCTTTCCACACTATTTATTACTGCTCCCCATTTATCAGCCAAGAACACTAAGTGTTTATTTGATCCCTAAAGCCAGGCAATGCAAGATATAAGTTTTAGATAGTGGAATTTCAAAAATCACTCATGTTTGAAAACTGCAAAATCAAGCCACACACACACATACACACACACACACACACACACACTCGCACCACACTCATATGCACACACACATACAAACACACACACACACACACACACACATCAATGTTTTAAATAAGCTTAGTTTACAGATATTTTGCTGGATGGCATTTTTGGTTATCTTTGGCTATATGAATCCCACAGATCTTTGGTTGAATAGGTCTCCATGATTAAATGTATATTCACAGTTATTTTTAAAAGAGACTTATAAGTGTGATGTGGGAAACACGCTAATGTGATATTTTAATATGAGACATTTAACTGATACCTACAGTACTTTTTATCTTTAACGTTTTTGTTTTGTTGTTGTTTCTTTAACTTTCGTTTTGTCTTAATTTCTTTGGTCATTGCTGTGGTTTAGGATTTTGCCATTGTAAATATGAGGCTATCACTTCTCTTACTCAGAGAGTACTCACCTGAAAACTCTCAGTGAATCTGTCTTTCTTTTACACAATGCTAGCTGACCTTAATCATAAGTCATTTTAATCATTGAAAATGTATTTTATTTGGGCTTATAAATATAACAAGCATGCTTTTTGCCTTTTAATAACTGCTGATAGTAGCCCCCCAAAGATTCTAGCTTACAATTATGGAGTCAGGAGTTCAGATGTGCCTTCTAATTTACTAGTGCTGCTACATAAGTGAAATGGCTAATTTCCCAAAGCCTGACTGCAAAATCAAGGATGTTAGGGATGAACCTCACAGCATTTAAAGAAGAAGTAAATGAGATAATGTCTGAAAATCTGGTGCAGAGCAATCATTTGACTCTGTGCCTTTATTAGTTTGGAGCTTTTATTAGGATACAGTTTAACAATAATTTCTTTTTTTCTCTTATACTGTTGTAGTCTAGACTCAGGGGGTTTTGGCTTTCTTCTTCTTTATGTCTTTCTAAGGCATATTCTGTGAAGAAAGACTCCTTCTTCAATGGATACTCCACTCATATTGACTGACTTTTTGAAGTAGTTTAAACTGCATGTTCATTTGTCAGAGAAGTTGATTTACTTCGCTGTTGTATGCCATCAGAAAATGTGGAAAAAATAAAATCTACTAAGAATCTGGTAGTTGCTGACATCCAAATTTATTATCTAGGTGAAGTATTTAATGTATATTAAATTCAATTATAAAGACCTATAAAATATTATGTCTCTTGGTCAAAAATAAGAAGCAATCTGATCGTAAAATTAAACACGTTGAATCCAACTTGCTTTAGAGATACACAGTCAATCAGGCCATCACGGTCTGTCTGACTCTGCTGCACAATAGCTTCCACACTGCAACCACATAATTATTGCCAAAGTTTGCTTTTGACAGTAGCCTCATAAGCTCTATGGGATATGACTAATCAAAGCGCACAATTTCTCCCAACACAAGCCTCTCCTTAACTAACATTAGCTCATTAAAGCATAACCTCAGTCCTTCCCAAGCCATCCTGAATTCTATTACAAATTTAAATCACTGTTTGTTTTACAGCAAGCTTCATCCCACTGTACACACATATACACACACAGCATCCCACACACCACATACAAAGAGCAACACACAAACCACACCACACCACACACACACACACACACACACACACACACACACACACACACAATACACCACACCACAGACACCACATCATACTAAAACACCAAAACACACACACACACACACACAGACACACCATACTGGGCTCTTTTCCTACAAAACAAACATTCTCCTCAGCCTCCACAGCTGTTTTAGTTTTATTACCAAGTGTGCCATACAATTTGTTGACACCCTTATTCGAAAAACACACAAACTTATACTGTTACGGTATGAGTAAACTGAATTTATAGATATGTCCTATGTTCCAAGTCAGGCCATAAGCTAATAAAGAGAAAAGTGTCACTTTATAGTTCAGTTTTTGTGGCCCATAAGAAGAATACAGTCACCCTCTCATGAGAAAATGATACTGTCTTTCTTCTATTGTTGGTAAACATGTCTGAACCACAACTGCAGTAGCCATGTAATACTGTTTGATTGATTGTAGAAACAGGAAAAAGCAAAGAGAACCAAATATATAAGCATCTAACAGGCCACTGGAGCCCATGAAAAGACATGTCAATAACATATCTTCCTAGGAGTGTTGAGAATCTAGGACACTCATAGGCAGTCAGTATTTGGAAGTGAGCTATCTTTTCATTTTCCTTTTCCTAGAAATCTTCCTAGGAAATGACTTGAAAGTTATTCTCCTTAACCTGAAATGGCTAAAGATGGAAGTACTCAAACAGAAGCATGATCTACTTTTCTTGAAATACAGTATCTTGCATTATCATAAAACCATAACAGTTGACATGATTTTGTTCAATAAAACGCATAGGCAAACCTGAGATTTATGTGTTTGGCAGTTGGTTACACTTGGCCTTCAATGATGCTATTTCCTTAACGGGTGTCTCCTTGAGCTTGTTTTGCAGAAAAGAAACTCAAGGATCAATTCAGCAATCCTAGGGAAATGTGGATCTTTAAAATGTGAATTTTAGAAGATAGGGAATTAGCTCACAGCTTGGCACACTACTGTCCCTCTTCCTTGGAAGGAGACTTGAATAGAAGGCAAAAATCCACCTCAAGATTTCCAGATAGTCAAGGAAGCCCATTGTTCTCAGCAGCCTTGAGTCATTTTAGCGGCAGGCCCCTGAGCATTTAATGAAAATCAGGTTGAACAGTGTGGTATCAGGGAGCTGCCCAGACTATCTGTCTGCCAGAGGGAAAAAAAAAGCCTGCTCATCTTGCTGCAGCCCTCCTGTTCTAATCAAAAGCTCAAACACACCCCCATAACATCTCAGAATTATTCTCCAAGTCAAGGCTGGTGCTGAAGCAAAGGGTTTTTAAGCTATCAATATGGCTACTGCTAATTATACAGTTCTACTCATAGGGCAAAGGAGATTCTTTTCTGACCCCTGCAGTGATTAATTTATGCCCCGAAGCATAAGATTTGATTACCCCTCTCTTAGCATGTGTAACTTGTGAGCCTTATTACTGGTCATAAAATTATTCAGCCACCATAGTTGGTTCAATGGCCTCCTGAGGCAGTCCGTTCAGCTATTTGGCTTCCTGCTGGTAGAGATATATAGCCTGACATTGGCTCAGGATTTACCTGCTACTGGTTTCATCAGTACATATTTGATCTGAATTTCTAAGTTTTGAGAAAACTGATGTGCCTCCCTTTTAAAAGAACTAGACATTGTCTATAAAGGACTCTTTTTTTTCTTTACAAAAAGGATATATATATAATTGAAGCGAATGTTACAATTTAGTTGGAAACCTTCTGGGTTTTGCATTATTGTTTAAAATCCTTATAAAACACATTAGTGCATGTTTCTGGCTCAGTAAATAGAGTACTGTGTGCTGAGGACACTTAATGCTTCCTTGATATCTATAACTCCCAGACTACCTCAAGATCTCTATCCCGAAAAATTGTTGTGGTGCTACAGAAAAGTAGGTAGCAATAAGCAGAAGCAGGCGATGCCTGTGGTGCTCAAATCTTTCAAAAAGCCTGAAAACATTTAGCCTGTGCGATTTGCTTTTGTTCCTTTATTCTTTGCCTAGTCATACAGACGGCATAAGGCCCCCAAAATACCTTAGGGTAATTAAAACTTATTAGAACCAGGGCAAAGGAACCATGCAGAGATTTGCGAACACTCTAAAGGATGAAAGGGAAACATTTAGAAAACCTCAGCAGACAGTGTTCGAAAGCACATGTGCCTTTGAGCTGGCCAAAGGACTGGGAGAGGATGAGCCCCAAAGTCTAGTCTTGAAAAGATAGAACATAAAATTGATCTTTGGGGAAATACAGTTTTATTCTTGACTCTGTGTGCTGTTGTAATAGTTGTGTAACTATTTTCTTATACATCTCACCAACGGACACTGCAAGAGCATGATACCCACAACTTTTCACATTGTATGAACAGATAACCTAGGGAGCAATAGTTGATGTACATAATGACACTCCACTGTTATTTAAATTTTAAGCTCAAGACAAAGCACACATTAGGAGAAATGCATGTC